>NC_079193.1:194280056-194580056 GCF_029499605.1 Hyla sarda | reverse complement strand
CTACTGATTCTTTATTCACAGAGCGAGACACAAAATGTATGTTCTTCAGACCTCCTCCTTATGCCAGGGCATTGTTGACAAACACCAAATATTTGGCTATACAAAAATAGCAAGCTGAGAATTTTTGTTTACAGTCAGGAACAACTTATATAAAGAAATGAAGACTATTGTTCAAAGGATGGAAATAATATTTATTTGAGAAACGTTACCGATAGTATAAGCTAAAAATGACAAATTGAGTTATAGGTTTATTTATCAAGACTGTTTATAGATTTCTTAATGTGTATCATCTGTTATAGCTTACCTAACACTCAGAATTGCCAAATTTTTATCCTTTTATTGTTTTTTGTTACTATGATTTTTTATTTCTAATTAAGTATTGCCAGTCATTTTCTTTTCTTTTGTGACCACCTTCCTCTAACTCAAAAAAGTGCAATTATGTTGTTATAGAAACTATAGCATTGATGTGAAAGAACGGTATAAAATTTGACTGACATCTATAAAATTATAATTTTATTTTAAGTTCTGTATAATTATGAAAATGTAAAAGGATTCAAGCAGGAAGGTAGTAGGAATTTATAAACATAAAAACATGATCAATGAGTGATAAAGTATATTGTCAGTGAATGAGTCGGCGGATAGAGCAAGGTCATATGTTATGTTCATTAGGATACGGTGTCCATTGATTAAAGCGAAAGTTTCATATTGCATGTTTCAATAATCAATAGTTACTTATCTACTGAAACAACTGAATGGCCATTCTGATGATGGTTTTTCTCTTTCTTTTTATCCTCCATTAGATATAAGATGCTTCTCTTATGGACAACATCTTAAGAAATTCCCCAGAGACTGTGCTCAGACAGATTTTTTTCAGGATGTAAATACCATATTGTTATTATCTAAAAAAATCTATAAAAATAATGGATGTTCACAGAAGACCATGTTGGACTGTTTTACCAGACACAGTGTGGCTTTAAGCTGAGCACATCCAAGACGTTTGGATTAAAAATTCATAACTCTGCTAACAAGGAAACTCTTTCTACCATGAGATTAACAAGCACATCTGGGATCTGTCCAGTTCTAGTATGTCTCTGTTTTGTGCAGAGATGTTATGGAACAACCCATCACAACTCTATCAAAGTGACCAGAAATCAAACCAAACACATAGAAGGAGAAACAGAAGTTCATCACCGGCCAAAACGTGGATGGGTCTGGAATCAGTTCTTTGTTTTAGAAGAACACATAGGACCAGAGCCTCAGTATGTGGGCAAGGTAAATTAATTTTACATATTTACATATATTAAACATGTGCAATATTGATTTATGTAAAGAGGTTGGTTGTAGAGGTGTTTCAACTTATGTTGTGCTATTTTATATTCAGTAATTGTATCAAACAAAAGAATGATTGATAACTAACAAAAATATAACAAGAAACATATTCATTTTAGTCTGAATTTAAAAATCTAAATTTAAAAGAAAAATGATCATCCTTACATTGTAAAATGTTTATAAAACACATGTTAGATTACATAACTGTATATGTGACAGCTGCAAAAAGCTTAGATCTTAATGCAAATATATATGACAGGTTCTTTTTTTTAAGGAAAAAACCCTTTAGATTTAATGTAGGGGAGCAGATGTTTCAAGTTATTTTCCTGGATTGAATGCATTGTGGTTGCTTAAAAAATATATGCCATCGCTATGCCTTTTATGTTGAACCTTGATTAGTACAATAATAAGAATATGTAATACTAGTAAAACCCACCTCAAAAAAGGTTTTGAAAACTACATGCCTTAAAGGGGTACTCCGCTGGAAAACATTATTTTAATTAACTGGTGCCAGAAAGTTCAACAGATTTGTAAATTACTTTTATTAAAAAATGAAATCCTTCCAGTACTTATCAGCTGCTGTATGCTCCACATGACGTTCTTTTCTTATTTAATTTCCTTTTTGTCTGACCACAGTGCTCTCTGTTGACACCTCTGTCCATTTTAGGAACTGAGTAGGAGCAAATCCCCATAGCAATCCTCTCCTGCTCTGGACAGTTCCTGACATGGACAGAGGTGACAGAGAGCACTGTGGTCAGACAGAAAGGAAATTCAAAAAGATAAGATCTTCCTGTGGAGCATATAGCACCTTGTAAGTACTGAAAGGATTACGATTTTTTGAATAGAAGTAATTTACAAATCTGTTGAACTTTCTGGCACCAGTTGATTTAATTATTTTTTTCTGTGGAGTACACCTTTAAGGTTTTAATCAGAAGATATTATATTAAGTAGAAGATTGAGTTTTAAATTATTTTTCATTTTAAAATGTAAAAAAATATGAAGGTGTACAATGGGGTCACATAAGGTGAAATAAAAATGGGCTAAAGGAATCATAAAATGTATATTTCATTGCTGTATGGTACACTTTGTAACAATCTTTTATGCAGAAGCCTGGTTTATCAGGACAGGTGTCACACTGATAAATTCTATCCTTTCTAATTTTTTCTTTTAAAACACACTTATTTCTCATTGTGATAAACACTTAAAATAAGTATGAAAGCATTATAAACTGCCATTTTTACCATATTTTAATTTTGCGCAAGGCACTATATGACTTGAGGAGTTTATTCAGGAGATCAACTCTTCCTATGTACCGATTGTAGTCTACAACATAATTTGGTTTGTGGTTAATTATTGAGGTACATTGCACATGGACAGATGTGCTACTGATACCATGTATTGTGGTTAAAATAAGGACATCCTTTAGGTCCTTATACCTGGGCAGCATTATGTTTTCACTATCAAAGGCCCTGATCTCACCCTTTGGGATCAGTTGTGCTATCATAAGTCTCGGGAGGCCCTTTTGATTTTTTGGCACAGTACCACAAGCTGCAGTTACTATCGCTGTAAGAGACTGGAAAAAGGGAATGCTGGTATAGAAGCTATCCACATGGAGGTGGAAACCCTAATCCAGCAATGGCTACATCAATTCTCACACAATTTTACTACTAACTCCCAGGAAGAGTAAGGAATTCTAGAGGTTGAATCTGGATGTCCCTTTCTTTGGATACTCTGAACCTGAAAGTGTAAATTGGGGTACTCTCACAGAGTTTATAAATTCGGGTTGAAGCCTCCCTTTGAAGTTTATCACTGTTCAATCAAAATTGGCTTCAGATATAAAATGTGGTGGCAAAATTATCAATGACTGGCCTTAATTTAATAAGAAGGTCATATGTGGGGTCATCTTGGAAAGGCACATTGGGTTATCATGTATGTTATCATAATGTAAACATTTTAATATTGATTTAAAACATGCTTATGGCATGACTATATGGTAAATTGGGCTACTGAACAAAACCCCCATTCCTGTATTGCCTCATTGGTTTTTTTACCATATGCAGCACAAGGCCCCATTGTCATCGCTGCTGCATCGACAGGGTCCTATCTCTAGGATCTAGGAAAAAAAGATTTGGAGTTTCAGGCCAAAAAGTATTGGATATATGTGTTTAAGCCACCATTAAATTTAGAAATTCCTCTCTGAAAAAAATCTTTAAGTGTCTTTTTTTGTGAGACCTATGGAATCAAATTGGATTCCTGGGTGGCTAACTAGCTCAGGAATCTAATTTTCAGAGACTAAGATCCAGATAAGGTCACATGTATGGGGGGGGGCTTTCTCAGACATTGTGTGTGGGGGGGGGGCAGGCTTCTTGGGATTTCATCATCACTGGATCATATGGAGAAGGAGAAAGAAAGGAAACATGTCGGATCTTCCTCTTGAAAGCAAACATGTTGTATACCTTCTCGTCCCTAAAGAACCTTTGAGTCATTGTAACTTTTATATAGGTGTGTAAGAGTGTATTGTTTTACACATGATTTTCTTTACTTCTTTTTAAAAGTGTGTAATGTAGTTTAGCGTAGGATATTGTTTTTAGAATTATTAAAATCATGAAAAGGTTAAAAAAATACTAAATAAAAATGTAGAAGAAAAGAATAGTTTTGAATCCTAACTAGTCCACAAGCAGAACTAAAGAATTAGTTGTTGCTTATCAGTGATGTTAACCACTGATTGGTGCTCAGTGGCAGCAAGATACACACAGGAAAAACTGAATATTGAAAACTACACCAAAAATGATCAGTTGCTGAACAGTGATGTGTGCAATTGATCAGTTTTTTTGTTTTTTGTATTTATTCAATGTATGCACAAACAAAAAAGATTTCCTGTTGCATTTATTGTAATTATTAAATTTTTTAAATGGTTTTATCATTGTGTTTAACCTCATTAAGAGATTACTGTTTTACAGTTACTGTTTATTTTAGACATGTTACTATACTCATTATACTAGTACATTATCATCTGTGTCACTGTGACATAATCAGTAGTAATGGCAACATTTAAGATAGTCATGCTGAGCATACATATGTTCTAAACAGAGGGAGGGAAATAAGTCACTTTCAGACACTTTTGGCAGCAGCTTATCTCCCTTGTGAACAAAAGAGTGAATATATGAAAATGTAATATGCTCAATCCTCTCCCCCTCCCCCACACCACCATGTGCCATCAGAGGAAATTTAAGATATTCCCATACACCTGAGATGGCAGCCTCGTCCACCCAAGTCAGTTTCCTGCAGTCATTCAAATGGGTATAGACACCAAAAAGGGGTACTCCACTGATAGACATCTCATCCCTGATCCAAAGGAGATAAGGGATAAGATGTTTGATTGTGGGGGTACGGGTGCTGGGGCCCCCTGCAACCTCCCGCAGCCCCCGGCGTTCTAAACAAATGAAGGGTTCCTGTGGCACTGGTCGTGATGTGACGGCCATGCCCCTTGTGATGTCATGCCACGTCACCTCCATTCATATCTATGGGATGGGTCATGTCGGCCTCTGTCTCCGAGCGCTCTGGACAAAATGTTCAAAACACTGGAACTCCGGAGTATCCCTTTAAGTATGCCCTAACAGCAGCTTTAGTGAGCAGACAGCACTGGGGTCCTTTCTTGATTCTCAAAGCTGACTGCACATAGGCTCCCCAGTCCCTATTAAGAGTAAGAGATAGGCTGTCATTAACTGAACTCCTGCTCTAGGGTGGCATGATTATTTACAGTCCATTAAAACACAGGTTTTTAAAATACGTTAAACAAATTACCATTTATCATTTTGGGGTAGAGAACACTTTTTGATCAATTTTTATTACTTTTTTGGGAGATGAGATGTGTCCAAAAAACTATTTAGGCATTTTTTTTTAACACCATTCACCATACAGGATCAATAACTCTATACTTTATTGTTTACATTTTTTACTTGCAAAATGGAAAAATATGGTTGATTTAAATTTGTATTATAGGAGATATTTCTTTTTATTAATTAGCTCATTAATTAATTAATTTTTTATTTATTTATTTAATTTACATTATTTTAGTCCCCTAGAGAACTTTTATGAGCAATTGATTAATTGCTCATGAAGATCAATGCAGTTCATATGTACTGTATTGATCCATTAGATCTATGCTCTATTGGTACAGCCTGGCATAGGCAAGCCCTAGCACAGGCATCCGGCTGCCATATCAATGGATCAGCTCATGGTTTTGTGACATGGGAGTTAATCCAATGAAATGGCAGCCGGAGGATATGCTAGGCCGCTTATCCAGTTTAAATTCCGTGAATGAATGTCAGGAATTGTTAAAGGGGTATTCTGCCCCTAGACATCTTATCCCCTATCCAAAGGATAGGCGATAAGATGTCAGATCGCCGGGGTACCGCTGCTGGGGACCCCAGGGATCGCCGCTGCAGCACCCCGCTATCATTACTGCGCAGAGCGAGTTTGCTCTGCACGTAATGACGGGCAGTACAGGGGCCGGAGCATCGTTACGTCATGGCTCCGCCCCTCATGACGACACAGCCCGCACCCGTCAATATAAGTCTATGGGAGGGGGCTTGGCGGTCGTCCCGCCCCCTGCCATAGACTTGCATTAAGGGGACGGGACGTGATGTCATGAGGGGCGGAGCCATGACGTCACGCTGCTCCGTCCCCTGTATCGCCCGTCATTACGCACAGAGCGAACTTGCACTGCGCCGTAATGATAGCGGGGTGCTGCAATCTGACATCTTATCCCCTATCCTTTGGATAGGGGATAAGATGCCAGGGGCGGAGTACCCCTTTAAGGGGTTAAAGCCCTAAAACATACATAAAAAGGATTTGTGACAGATGAGTTAACATTTGTTCCATAGGATATTTTTTCCCCTTAAATTAGAAGTGGAATCTATTTTGGTGAGACATTTTAGTAAGTTTGATAATAGGTTAGATAACCTTTGGATTCTAGAAGGGTGGGATTAATATGGTTTTAGATTATAATCATGCTAGTATTGCATGTACACTTTGTATGTACAGTATGTGTAATTTCTCATTTATCAATAAGATTTTAAGAAAAAAAAATTAAAACACAAAACACTATTCAGGCTAGCTGAATTCTAGTTAAGAATAGAGAGAAAGTTCTGTTCATAGTGAAGCCTTGGCTGTGTGCTTAGGGAAATGATCTTGTTGGAAAGTAAACCTTTGGCCCAGCCTGGGTTCCAGAGCACTTTGGAACAGATTTTTATTTAGAATATCTCTGTATTTTTCTACATTCAGCTTTCCCTCAACCCTGACCCCTCTGAACCCCTCTGAAAAACATGACCATAGCACAAATACTACAACCACCATCTTCATTGTAGGGATAGTATTGATCAGGTTGTGAGCAGTGCCTGGTCACCTTTAGACATAACACTTAGATTTGAGACTAGAAAGCTCAATCTTCATTCTCACAGATATTCAAACTCAAAGTGGGGCTTTCATGTCTTTTTAAAGCCTAGATTGTTGGAATGCTGCAGTGATGGGTGACCTTCTTGAAGTTTCTCATATCTTCACACATAATCATTGGAGCCAGCCAGAGTAGTCATTGAGTAATCTTGGCCTCCTCTCTCACCAAGGCTCTTCTCCCACTATCACTTAGTTTGGTGGTGGGGCGTCCAGCTGTATCAAGAGTCTCTATAAAGAGTTTTTTCATAACTTCTTCCATTTAAGAATTAAAAGCACTCTTGAAATTATAAATCATATATATATATATATATATATATATATATATATATATATATATATATATAAATATATATATCTTTATAATTTTAAGGGCAAATATATATATATATATATATATATATATATATATGTATATATACCGTATTTATCGGCGTATAACACGCACTTTTTAGGCTAAAATTTTTAGCCTATAGTCTATGTGCATGTTATATGCCTATACACCCCCAGGAAAGGCAGGGGGAGAGAGGCCGTCGCTGCCCGCTTCTCTGCCCCTGCCTTTCCTGGGGTCTAGAGCCCTGCTGCCGGCCCTTCTCTCCCCCTGGCTATCGGTGCCGGCGCCGATAGCCAGGGTGAGAGAAGCGGCGCCGACAGCCAGGGGGAGAGAAGGGGCAGTGGCACCCATTGCCGGTGCTGCTGCCCCGTTGCCTCCCCCCATCCCTGGTGGCATAATAACCTGGGTCGGGTCCACGCTGCTGCAGGCCTCCGGCGTGCATCCCTTGCGTCGTTGCTATGCACGGCGCACTGATGTCATGCGCCACGCCGTGCAGCGCATAGCAACGACGCAGGGGACGCACGCCGGAGGCCTGCAGCAGCGCGGACCCGACCCCGGCAACAGGTAATTATGCCACCGGGGATGGGGGGAGGTAACGGGGCAGCGGCGCCGGCAATGGGTGCCGCTGCCCCTTCTCTCCCCCTGGCTGTCGGCGCCGCTTCTCTCCCACTGGCTATCGGCGTCGGCAGTGGGGCGCCGGCACCGATAGTCAGGGGGACAGAACGGGCAGCGGTGCCGATAGCCAGGGGGAGAGAAGGGCAGCAGGGCTCTAGACCCCAGGAAAGGCAGGGGGAGAGAAGCGGGCTGCGACGACCTCTCTCCCCCTGCCTTTCCTGGGGGTGTATCGGGGTATACACGCGCACACACGCACCCTCATTTTACCATGGATATTTGGGTAAAAAACTTTTTTGCGTGTTATAGGCCGGTGCGTGGTATACCCCGATAAATACGGTATATATATATATATATATATATATATATATTCAAAAACAATGCAGCACTACTTCACCATTAGATGCCCGGTGCCAGCGCCCCGACTCGATCAAAGTCCATGTAATAGAAAACAATGGCGCAGCACTCCAAAATTGTAAAAAACTGTAAAAATATATTCCTTCATGTCAAAATTCAAAGCGATGTTTCAGCTCCCCACTGGAGCTTTTTTCAAGCATGGTGATACAATGAACTATGGGGTTTTTTATACCCTGTGCAATCAATACATTCATCAAACAATTAATAATGCAAATATCATATATAACTCGTGAACAATACATAAATACAGTGAGTACAAAGTTATAAGAGTACATAAGTACATAAGAAAGTGCATAATACCAGTTTTATGTGAGATTAAAAACAATGAGGCTTGAAACTGTACTGCTCCATATTAACAAGCAATTAAATATACAGCTGTATAACATACATAATTACAATATGCATAGAAAAAACAGGATGGATAGCACACCCGCTCTGTGTTTGAAGATGGCGCTGTTAGCTTGTATGCAAATGCACTGCGCCTGCTTGTAATCACTAAAACACACAGTATTCTAGGGCTTCCGGGACCTGTGAGGTGTCATGTGATCAGACATCACATGATCGCTCCTCTGAGCCCAGCGATCACAGTGTAACTCCGGCCACAACACTCACATGGTCTAGGTTACCATAGAAACTAAATAAACAGTGTGGGAGATATAGAGCTGCAAACCTATTGGCTGCATATCGCTATGTCTCTAGAGGCATCTTGCTGCACAGTATGTGTGCACACTGTTAACTGTGTGAATGCTGGACTAAATAAAGAATATGTGTTGTGTAAAAAAAAGAAAAAGGTGTTGTGTAAAATACTGATTGTGACCAAAACTGATTTAGTGTGTACTCTATGTACTCTATACATGAACCACTCTGTGATAAAAATATTTTTTTAGGAAAAAAAGATTTTTTGTGTAGTGAAAAAAAATATAATAATAATAATAATGAAAAATGAAAATACAAAATCACCCAAAAATAAAGAATAATAGAATAAATATAAAATGTAATAAAAAAAATAAAAAAAATACAAAGTACAAAATAAAACTATAAATGAATAAATGAGTAAATGAAAAATATTAAATTACTCTGGAGGTTGGTAAAACGAGTCGGACCTTCTATACCCATTGTAACAGGGATGCACAGGACATCACAGTCATATCTTCCTAATATATTAAAACCTTTAACTCAAGAAAAGAATTCTTCTTTATTCAGAAAAACTCTCTTCATGATGATTTTTTTGCCCTGATTTTGAGGGGAACTCCCTGATAAGTAGAACCACGAGTCCCGGCCCCTCTGAGAGGGTCAAGGACCCATAGTAAATGGGGAGAACTGATGTCAGAGACCCTAATGAAAAGGCCCCATGACACCCGATCAACCCCCTAAAACCTATTCAGGAGTGCGCTCGCTTTTCAGCAGCGCCCTGCCCCTCTTATGGCTTTTCCCTAATAGCAATTATGACAGGATGTCCTGGTACCCTGGTCTCCTATGGTCCCCCTGTATAACCAACCTCCAAAGGGAAAATAAAACATAGTCCAAAAAAATTAAATTGTGTAAATGTACATGTTTCTCAATGTAAATTTTTTTCAATTATAATTATACAAACAAAATATAAAGGATTGCAGCTATCAACTTCCACATATAATATGATTAATGCAATTTAGACAGTATTAAACAGAGCGAGTGGCGTCCTCCTTCACATGATATCCACTTAATTTCTTGTATCAAGATCTGCAAAAACATCAAGAAATATAAAAATGAGTAATATTATCAAGTATCACCTTTAAATATGCTGAATTCAAGTCAACATTATCCAGGGGCTCAATTGTATGTGCCTTAAACAGCATTAAACTCCACGTTAAGGCCATTAGGGCGTAAAGAATTCAATTGGTGTATCCACCATAACTCTCTTTTGCGTAATAACGCTAATCTATCCCCCCCTCTTACTGCGATGGGCACATAATCAAGGGCCATAAACCTTAGTTCTTGTTCCCCATGGCCTTCTTCGCAAAAGTGCTTTGAAACTGGCAAATCCAATCTGGATTTCCGGATACTACAGCGATGGTTGTTAATTCTCGTTTTCAGGCTCCATGTTGTTTGCCCAACGTAAAGTAACTTACATGGGCAGTACAACACATATATGACCCATGTAGAATCACAGGTGAGAAAATGTTTTAGTGTGTAGGCACGTTGTGTCACGGATGGACAAAGACAGAACCTTTAACCATTGATGAACAGGTTACACAGGATAAACATGGAAATTAGCCTGATTTCGAGGCTCCAATCGTCGTCTGTCTTAATCCACCTCCTGAACCAATATGAGATCTCACTAATCTATCTTTGAGATTTCTCGACCTTCTATAAGACATTAATGGATTAGAAGATAATTCCTGCACATTTTTTAAGCCGCTTTTCAATATGTGCCAGTGTTTATTTATAATTCTGGAGATTTGTCCGCTGCACACGGAGTAGGTAGAGGTGAAGAGAATCCTAGTTTGTATTCTTTTAGGCCTGGTGACAAGTGTGGATTCTCTTGACATGTGTGACGTGTGACACTGTCTGTTTGTGTTTGTCCTCTATCCTCTCGGGATAGCCCCTATGCAAAAAGTCAGTAGTCATTTGTTTTAGTGACTGTTCCAATGCCGTATAGTCTTCAATCACCCTTCTCGCATGTAACATCTGACTGTACGGCAGGGACTCTATCATTCTACGTGGATGACCACTCGTATAATGTAATAATGTATTCTTGTCAGTTGGTTTGGAATAAAGATACGTATGTAATGTTCCTCCCTCATTGGTGACTAAAACATCTAGGAAACTCACACTCTCTGTGGACTGTACCATGGTGAACTGGATATTTGAGTCAATCGTGTTCAAAAATTGATGAAAAAGGTTGAGCTCATCCAATGAGCCCTTCCATAGGAGGAAGATGTCATCTATAAATCACCACCACCCCAGACAATGTCTGAAGTGGTGGGATGAATAGATGACACCTTCCTCCATGGCTGTGACGTACAGGTTGAGAAGGTCGAGAAATCTCAAAGATAGATTGGTGAGATCTCATATTGGTTCAGGAGGTGGATTAAGACAGACAACAATTGGAGCCTCGAAATCAGGCTCATTTTCATGTTTATCCTGTGTAAACTGTTCATCAATGGTTAAAGGAAATCTGTCATCAGAATCACCCGCACTAAACCTGTTACACAGGCTTGTAGTGCGGGTGATCATGATTAAAACGCTTCTTACCTGGTTAAAAATGGTTCAGTGGTTCTTAAGATATCTATATTTTTAGTTTTCTGTTATTCCCTGGCTTGGGACTCAGTGGGAGGTGTTATCATCTGGGACTCGGCCACACGTCATTCTAGCTGGGCGGAGCTGCCGCCCGGCTCATGAATATTCATGACCTTATCCTCGTAGTCTAACTCCTTTTTCTAGGTCTGGTGGGGAGGGCCGCGAGGATAAGTTCATGAATATTCATGAGCCGGGCGGCAGCTCCACCCAGCTAGAATGACGTGTGGCCGAGTCCCAGATGATAACACCTCCCACTGAGTCCCAAGCCAGGGAATAACAGAAAACTAAAAATATAGATATCTTAAGAACCACTGAACCATTTTTAACCAGGTAAGGAGCGTTTTAATCAGGATCACCCACACTACAAGCCTGTGTAACAGGTTTAGTGCGGGTGATTCTGATGACAGATTTCTTTTAAAGGTTCTGTCTTTGTCCTTCCCGTGACACAACGTGCCTTACACACTAAAACATTTTCTCACCTGTGATTCTACATGGGTCATATATGTGTTGTACTGCCCATGTAAGTTACTTTACATTGGGCAAACAACATGGAGCCTGAAAACAAGAATTAACAACCATCGCTATAGTATCCGGAAATCCATATTGGATTTGCCAGTTTCAAAGCACTTTTGCGAAGAAGGCCATGGGGAACGAGAACTAAGGTTTATGGCCCTTGATCATGTGCCCATCCCAGTAAGAGGGGGGGGGGATAGATTAGCATTATTACACAAAAGAGAGTTATGGTGAATACACCAATTGAATTCTCTACACCCTAATGGCCTTAACGTGGAGTTTAATGCTGTTTAAGGCACATACAATTGAGCCCCTTGATAATGTTGACTTGAATTCAGCATATTTAAAGGTGATACTTGATAATATTACTAATTTTTATATTTCTTGATGTTTTTGCAGATCTTGATGCAAGAAATTAAGTGGATATCATGTGAAGGAGGACGCCACTCGTTCTGTTTAATACTGTCTAAATTGCATTAATCATATTATATGTGGAAGTTGATAGCTGCAATCCTTTATATTTTGTTTGTATAATTATAATTTAAAAAAAATTACATTGAGAAACATGTACATTTACACAATTTTATTTTTTTTGGACTATGTTTTCTTTTCCCTTTGGAGGTTGGTTATAGAGGGGGACCATAGGAGACCAGGGTACCAGGACATCCTGTCGCAATTGCTATTAGGGAAAAGCCATAAGAGGGGCAGGGTGCTGCTGAAAAGTGGGCGCACTCCTGAATAGGTTGTAAGGGGTTGATCGGGTGTCATGGGGCCTTTTCATTAGGGTCTCTGACATCAGTTCTACCCATTTACTATGGGTCCTTGACCCTCTCAGGGGGGCCGGGACTCGTGGTTCTACTTACCAGTGAGTTCCCCTCAAAATCAGGGCAAAAAAATCATCATGAAGAGAGTTTTTCTGAATAAAGAAGAATTATTTTCTTGAGTTAAAGGTTTTAATATATTAGGAAAATATGACTGTGATGTCCTTACATCTCTGTTACAATGGGTATAGAAGTTCCGACTCGTTTTACCAATCTCCAGAGTAATTTAATTTATTTAATTTACTCATTTATTCATTTATAGTTTTATTTTGTACTTTGTATTTTTTTATTACATTTTATATTTCTTTTATTATTCTTTATTTTTGGGTGATTTTGTATTTTCATTTTTCATTATTATTATTTATTTATTTATTTATTTAATTTTCACTACACAAAAAATCTTTTTTTCCAAATTTTTTTTTTTTTATCACAGAGTGGTTCATGTATAGAGTACACGTTAAGTCAGTTTTGGTCACAATCAGTATTTTACATAACACCTTTTTCTCTATTTTTTACACAACACATATTCTTTATTTAGTCCAGCATGTCCAGGGGCCTTGCAGCCAATAGGTTTGCAGCTCTATATCTCCCACACTGTTTATTTAGTTTCTTTGGTAACCTAGACCATGTGAGTGTTGTGGCCGGAGTTACACTGTGATAGCTGGGCTCAGAGGAGCGACCATGTGATGTCTGATCA
The DNA here is from genome assembly GCF_029499605.1 of Hyla sarda. Taxonomy (NCBI): domain Eukaryota; kingdom Metazoa; phylum Chordata; class Amphibia; order Anura; family Hylidae; genus Hyla; species Hyla sarda. The sequence continues at coordinate 194,566,603 of NC_079193.1, read as the reverse complement.
CATGACACATCACAGGTCCCGGAAGCCCTAGAATACTGTGTGTGTTAGGTATTGCACGCAGGCGCAGTGCATTTGTATACAAGCTAACGGCGCCATCTTCAACCACAGAGCGGGTGAGCTATCTATCCTGTTTTTTCTATGCATATTGTAATTATGTATGTTATACAGCTGTATATTTAATTGCTTGTTAATATGGAGCAGTACAGTTTCAAGCCTCATTGTTTTTAATCTCACATAAAACGGGTATTATGCACTTTCTTATGTACTTATGTACTCTTATAACTTTGTACTCACTGGGGGAGATTTATCAAAACCTGTGCAAAGGAAAAGTTGTCCAATTGCCCATAGCAACCAATCAGCTTGCATCTTTCATTTTTAACAAGGCCTCTGCAAAATAAAAGAAGGAATCTGATTGGTTGCTATGGGCAACTAGGCAACTTTTCCTTTGCATAGGTTTTGATAAATCTCCCCCACTGTATTTATGTATTGTTCACGAGTTATATATGATATTTGCATTATTAATTGTTTGATGAATGTATTGATTGCATGGGGTATAAGAAACCCCATAGTTCATTGTATCACCATGCTTGAAAAAAGCTCCAGTGGGGAGCTGAAACGTCACTTTGAATTTTGACATGAAGAAATACATTTTTACACTTTTTTGCAATTTTGGAGTGCTGCGCCATTGTTATATATATATATATATATATATATATATATATATATATATATATATACATGTGTGTATATATATATATATATATATATATATATATATATATATATATATATTGCTTCTGACATATGCTGCCATTTACCTTTCTTGATGTCTCAATTTTTTTTCTAACTCACCCTTTGATTCGTATTTCTCCTAGTGGTCTATTGATGTAGCATACACTATGCATTATGTTTTGTCAGTTTTATTTCTAGTAGCAAAGTCTCATACTGTTTTTATGTGTGTTTCCTTTCTCACTCATATAACATATTATTTTGTTGCTTTACAGAGGAGACAACAGTACATTGCAATGCAAACTATCCCTGCTAAGAGCTTACAAAAGATATCTTTGTTTACTGTATCCACCTTGACTTCAGATTTTGTGTTTACAAAGGGAATACATCTAATCCTCAAATGGTGCTTTTAGAAACAACGATTTACAAAATCGTCTTTGCCCTCAGAGTTTACTTAAAGCCATTATATGCTATTTTTGATCTTCTCTGCTGCGCTTGTCAAATGGATGGGGCTCACCAAATGGTGGCCCCCCAGCCCCCTGAATTTAACAGTTTATGCTTGCTAGCAAGCATAAACTGCAGTCGAAATCTCTGCCAGGATTTATGTAGAGGCGGAAACCTCTGGATAAATCCCCTGAACCTGTCTACCTGGCATGCATTCATAAACCCACTCTAAGGGTAGGGTCACACATAACGGATCAGCAATTTTACATTGCTGATTCGCAGATGACCGACCCTAGAGTGAGCCTCCTGCCTGTGCCAGTGTGAGTACCCCCACTACTACTAGCTCAGGGAGCAGTGGAGTGCCTGCAATGTCTGTGAGCAATCTGCTGCTACGAGCACACACAGGGATCTGTGCGACTGTAGTAAATGACGCGCATGCGCAGTTTACTCACAGACATTGCAGGCACTCCGCTGCTCCCTGAGCTAGTAGTAGGGTCTGAAAGTACACACATGCACAGTGTGCTCTTAGCAGTGGATTGCTTCTACGAGCGGGCACAGACAGGGGGCTCACCTTAGGGTCGGTCATCGGCGGATCCGTTACGTGTGACCCTACCCTAAGTCTGTATAATCTGGAAGAAAGATGAGAAAGTAAAATAAAATAGTATTTACTAATATTATTTACTCATAGCAGAAGATGCTTGAAACAAACTTCCAGCAAATATGGTTGGTAAATACACAGTTAGTGAATTTAAACATGTCTAGGAGAAACATATATCTAACATAAAATAACATAAAAAAGCAAAATGATAGAGGGCAGACTGCAGTAAATAAGTCAGTAGTGGTTTCTTTCTTTCTGCCAACTAGGTCACTCAGTGGCGTTGCTAGGGTTGGTGTCACCCGGTGCGGTAGAAAATGGTGTCACCCCCATACCTACCCCCTCCCCCCAGTAAGTTTTTAGCCTGTTGTGACAGACACCACTGTTGTAGCGCATTGTGAGAAATTCCAGTATAACAATCAGATATACCAGTTGCCACAGAATAGGAAAGTGTTAAAGAAGTTTTCACCATTTAAATATACAGCTCCCAGAATTACTTAAAGGGGTACTCCACTGGAAAACATTTACTTTTATATCAACTGGTGCCAGAAAGTTAAACAGATTTTTAAATTACTTCTATTTAAAATCTTAATACTTACAGTACTTATAAGCTGGTGCATGCTCCACAGGAAGTTGTGTAGTTCTTTCCAGTCTGACCACAGTGCTATTTGCTGACACCTCTGTCCATGTCAGGAACTGTCCAGAGCAGGATAGGTTTGCTATGGGGATTTGCTCCTACTATGGACAGTTCCTGACATGGACAGAGGTGTCAGCACAGAGCACTGTGGTCAGACAGAAAATAAATTAAAAAAGAAAATAACTTCCTGTGAATCGCTTATACAGCAGCTAATAAGTACTGGAAGGATTAAGATTTTTAAATAGAAGTAATTTACAAATCTGTTTAACTTTGTAGAACCAGCTGATTAAATTTTTTTTTTTTCCAATAGAGTACCCCTTTGAGCAGTGGTGAGGTTATGCTGGGAGTTGTAGTTTCACTGACCTAACTGTAGAACTGACAAGTGACTACAGCTCTGATAGGACATAGAGAGGAGAATACACAATGATATCAGTGACTACAGGTGACGTCTTCTCTATAGTGAGGAGAATACACAATGATATCAGTGACTACAGGTGACGTCTTCTCTATAGTGAGGAGAATACACAATGATATCAGTGATTACAGGTGACGTCTTCTCTATAGTGAGGAGAATACACAATGATATCAGTGACTACAGGTGACGTCTTCTCTATAGTGAGGAGAATACACAATGATATCAGTGATTACAGGTGACATCTTCTCTATAGTAAGGAGAATACACAATGGTATCAGTGATTACAGGTGATGTCTGCTCTATAGTGAGGAGAATACACAATGATATCAGTGACTACAGGTGACGTCTTCTCTATAGTGAGGAGAATACACAATGATATCAGTGACTACAGGTGACGTCTTCTCTATAGTGAGGAGAATACACAATGATATCAGTGACTACAGGTGACATCTTCTATATAGTGAGGAGAATACACAATGATATCAGTGATTACAGGTGATGTCTGCTCTATAGTGAGGAGAATACACAATGATATCAGTGACTACAGGTGACGTCTTCTCTATAGTGAGGAGAATACACAATGATATCAGTGACTACAGGTGACGTCTTATCTATAGTGAGGAGAATACACAATGATATCAGTGACTACAGGTGACGTCTTCTCTATAGTGAGAAGAATACACAATGATATCAGTGATTACAGGTGACGTCTTCTCTATAGTCTTCCCTTATCTAATTCAGATGGTACATACCGCCTGGTCCAGCTAAAACTTCTCTCTGCAGAATGTGACGCCCAGACGTCTCCTCACTATGTCAGCGCATTCTCATCCTCTATATGAAAACAATAATTATTATAAACCTGACAGACACTGTATCCTCTAAATATAATACTACTATACACTATACTCTTTGATTATAAACCTTCCATACACCATACCCACTGAATATAATACTACCACACACTGTACATTCTGAATATAATACCAACACATACTGTACACTCTGAATATAAATCTGCCACATACTGTACCCCTGAATATAATACCACCACACACTGTACCCACTGAATATAATACTACCACACATTGTACATTCTGAATATAATACCAACACATACTGTACCCTCTGAATATAAATCTGCCACATACTGTACCCCTGAATATAATACCGCCACACACTGTACCCACTGAATATAATACTACAACACATTGTACATTCTGAATATAATACCAACACATACTGTACCCTCTGAATATAAATCTGCCACATACTGTACCCCTGAATATAATACCGCCACACACTATACCCTCTGAATATAATACTACCACAAACTGCGCCCTCTGAATATAACGTTGCCATACACTGCCCCCTCTGAATATAATACCACAACCAAAGTAACACCCCTCAACATCCGTTAGCTGATGCTATTACCATGGGAGGGGGGTATTGGTGGTGTTGCTAGTGGATGATGGGGGTGCTACTACTGGGGGGGTGTTGCTGGAGGATGATGAGGGTGCTACTGGCCATCCCCCCTGGCAGTATCACCCCCATCATCCATCGGCAGGATCATCCTCCTGGCAGGAGCACCTCCATCATCCACCATCAGGATATGTTGATGGAGGTGCTGCTGGGGGGGGGGGGGGTGTTGCTGGTGGATGATGAGGGTGCTACTGCCAGGGGGGGAGCATTAGGTAGGCAGCAGTGCCCCCACATTAGGTAGGTCACAGTTTCCCCACATTAGGTAGCATCTATTCCCCACATTAGGCAGCATAGATTCCCCACATTTGGTACCAGTTCCCCCACATTAGGTAGGTACCAGTTACCCCACATTAGGTAGCAATTTCTCCACATTAGGTAGCACAGATTCCCCACATAAGGTAGCATAGACTTCCCACATTTGGTAGCACAGAGTCCCCACATTAGGTAGCATAGACTCCCCACATTAGGTAGCATAGACTCCGCACATTTGGTAGTAGTTTCCCCACATTAGGCCGCAGGTTCCCCACAATGGGTCAAAGTCTCCCCACAATAGATCACTGGTTATACCCCCCCCCCACACAAACACACACACACACACAAAAAAACACATACAACACAGAGAGACAAACACACACACACACACAGTCAGAGAGACACACACTCACAGACACACTCACAGTCACACACACAGAGTCACACACACACTCAGAGAGTCACACAAACACACACAGTCACATACACACAGTCACATACACACAGTCACAGACACACAGTCACAAACAAGCATAGATAGAGACAGACAGACAGAGAGACAGACACACACACTCACCCATCCAGCGCAGCGCTCCTTCTCACCGGGCGCCGTGCGAGTGACGTAACTGACGTCCTCCTGCGCGGCCATGCGGTGTGACGTCAGGCCGGCGCAGACGTGGGAGCGGAGGACGTGCACAGGGCTGGTGAAGGTGAGGGGTGTGATGACGGTCGGGCGCACAGTGAAGTTGAAAGAGGGGGTTTGCTGACGGACGGGCGCACCGCACACACAGCGCGGGGGGGGGGGGGGGTGCTGACGGATGGGAGGCCGGTCGGACACAGATGGGGGGGGGGGGTGCTGCGGAGCGTCTTGGTGTCACCCCATTAGGTTGGTGTCACCCGGTGCGGGCCGCACCCCCCGCACCCGGGTCGCGACGCCACTGAGGTCACTATGTTTCAGCGGCATAGTATGTCTAGAAAGACCGCTATGAGTGACACATTAGGGTATATGAAGCTTTAACATGGCTTTTTTCACGAACCCTAATATTGGGAGTATATATGGAATATAATCAATAAATGAGTCATTTAAAATTACTTCCTTAATATCGTAGAAATTTTTTCAGTTCTTATAATCCAGCAAAGCATAATATTCATGTGGAGTTAGTTGGCCCTAATTTTGTCTGGATTTTCACAAGTTACTCACAATGTTCACAAAGTTCTCTCTACACTCTAAAAAACATATTGCTCAGTTATTTGCCTTAATGTGAAATGTGAGTTAGACATACCGTAAAACAATGGTGAGCTCCAATGGAAAGAGGAATTGATTTCTGTACAGTGCTGACAAACATATTGGTAATATATAAGCAAAATAAATAATAATGATATTTTTTTTTACCTCTTGCAAGTTTGCAATAAGTGTCACATTATACATTCGAGGACTCTCTAGAAAAAAAAACTTGGCTTAAAGGGGTACTCCGGTGGAAAACTTTATTTTTTTTAAATCAACTGGTGCCAGAAATTTAAACAGATTTGTAAATTACTTCTATTAAAAAATCTTAATCCTTCCAGTTCTTCTTAGCTGCTGAATACTACAGAGAATTTTTTTTGGGAACACAGAGCTCTCTGCTGACATCACAAACACAGTGCTCTCTGCTGACATCTCTGTCCATTTTAAGAATGGTCCAGAGTAGGTGAAAATCCCCATAGCAAACATATGCTGCTCTGGACAGTTCCTAAAATGGACAGATATGTCAGCAGAGAGCACTGTGCTTGTGATGTCAGCAGAGAGCTCTGTGTTCCAAAAAGAAAAGAATTACCTCTGTAGTATTCATTAGCTAAAAAGTACTGGAAGGATTAAGATTTATTAATAGAAGTAATTTACAAATCTGTTTAACTTTCTGGCACCAGAGCACCCCATTTAACCCACCTACCAAGCTCATGGTCACTTTAGACAGGAAATATTACAAAGATCACCAGAGTCATATTTCACAACCATGTTTTGGAGAAAGGGCTGGTAACCAGGTTTCTTTAAACACTCTTTATGTAAAAATACACAAGTTTAGCCTTGAAATATCTTAATGATATAGGCTCCAATTTTTTTTAGAATCCAGTGTTCTTGAAATATATGCAAAAACTGAAATCTGACAGATCCACTTTAAGTATAACCATGGCAGAAAAATGTTACAAGCTTAAGAACCTGGTTTAACTTCTAAATTGATAGAAAGATAATTTTTTTTTATTCCATAATACTCTATCAGTCTTAAAGAAGTGTCCATCATTTGTCAAACCTCTGTATTTAAGTCTTTGTTGCCTAATCTCTGAAGTGTTTGGGCTTATGGAATCCTTTTCCTCATATGAATCTTCTTGAAGTATTCCTCATACAAAGAGACTTCTAAGAATATATATTCAAAAAGAATGTGGTAACTTTTTATGTACTTCCAATATTTTTATATAGTAATATCAGACAGTCACTATGTCTTTTAAAGAAAAGAAAAAAATCTTTAAGCTGTCTTGTCAATCAAATAAAGAAAATTGCATTGTTGGTGATTTTATGCATGTATCCTTTTATTTGACAGTTCCTTGTGATGTGAACTGAAAAGTAAACCAAATAGAATGTATGTGTATATATATATATATATATATATATATATATATATATATATATATATATATATATATATAAAATCCCAAAATAAAGCAGCACTACTTATCTAGTCCAATAAGAAAATTGGTGGCAGCGTCCCAAATGACTAGACCAAGGTCCATCCAATACAAAAACCAGATACAGGCGCAGCACTCCAACAAAAGAGGTGATTTAATGTCTCATATCAGCATTACAACGTTTCAACTCCACCTGGAGCCATTTTCAAGCTTGAAAATGGCTCCAGGAGGAGTTGAAACATTGTAATGCTGATATGAGACATTAAATCACCTCTATTGTTGGAGTGCTGCTCCTGTATCTGGTGTATATAAATATATATATATATATATATATATATATATATATATATATATATATACATACATACAGTGGGGATCAATAGTTTGGGCACCCCAGGTAAAAATTTGTATTAATGTGCATAAAGAAGCCAAGGAAAGATGGAAATATCTCCAAAAGACATTGAATTACAGATTAGACATTCTTATAATATGTCAACAAAAGTTAGATTTTATTTCCATCATTTACACTTTCAAAATAACAGAAAACAAAAAAATGGTGTCTGCAAAAGTTTGGGCACCCTGCAGAATTTATAACATGAACTGCCCCCTTTGCAATGCTGAGACCTGCCAGTGTCATGGATTGTTCTCAATCATCATCTGGGAAGACCAGGTGATGCCAATCTCAAAGGTTTTAAATGCCCAGACTCATCTGACCTTGCCCCAACAATCAGCACCATGGGTTCTTCTAAGCAGTTGTCTGAAACTGAAAATAGTTGACGTTCACAAAGCTGGAGAAGGCTATAAGAAGATTGCAAAACATTTTCAGATGTCAATATCCTCTGTTCAGAATGTAATTTAGAAATGGCAGTCATTAGGAACAGTGGAAGTTAAAGCACGATCTGGAAGACCAAGCAAAATATCAGACAGAACAGCTCGCAGGATTGTGAGAAAAACAATTCAAAACCCACGTTTGACTGCACAATCCCTCCAGAAAGATCTGGCAGACACTGGAGTTGTGGTACACTATTCCACTATAAAGAGATACTTGTACAAATATGGTCTTCATGGAAGAGTCATCAGAAGAAAACCTCTTCTACGTCCTCACCACAAAAATCTGCATTTGAACTTTGCAAATTAACATATAGACAAGCCTGATGCATTTTGGAAACAAGTTCTGTGGACCGATGAGGTAAAAATTGAACTTTTTGGCCGGAATGAGCAAAGGTACGTTTGGAGAAGAAGGGGAACAGAATTTAATGAAAAGAACCTTTTTCCAACTGTTAAGCAAGGGGGTGGATCAATCATGCTTTGGGGTTGTATTGCAGCCAGTGGCACAGGGAACATCTCACGAGTAGAAGGAAAAATTGATTCAATAAAATTTCTACAAATTTTGGATGCTAACTTGATGCCATCTGTGAAAAAGCTTAAGTTAAAGAGAGGATGGCTTCTACAAATGGATAATGATCCTAAACACACATCGAAATCGACAGGGGATTACATCAAGAGGCATAAACTGAAGGTTTTGCCCTGGCCTTCACAATCTCCTGACCTGAACATAATTAAAAATCTATGGATACACCTTAAAAGAGCAGTGTGTGACAGACAGCCCAGAAATCTCAAAGAACTGGAAGACTTTTGTAAGGAAGAATGGGCAAAGATACCTCGAACGAGAATTGAAAGACTCTTGGCTGGCTACAAAAAGCGTTTACAAGCTGTGATACTTGCCAAAGGGGGCAGTACAATATATTAACTCTGCAGGGTGCCCAAACTTTTGCAGATACAATTTTTTTTGTTTTCTGTTATTTTGAAAGTGTAAATGATGGAAATAAAATCTAACTTTTGTTGACATATTATAAGAATGTCTAATCTGTAATTTGATGCCTTTTGGAGATTTTTCCATCTTTCCTTGGCTTCTTTATGCACATTAATACAAATTTTTACCTGGTGCCCAAACTTTTGATCCCCACTGTAAATATAAAAGAGAGCGAATGTAATATGCAAAGCTTTTTAGGCAGGTAGGGAAAGAATACTGCAAAATAAGATGCCACCTATCAGGGAGTTGTCTGATTGGCTCAAAATTTTTACTCTGTAGCAGGACAATAACCCCAATTATACAGTCAATGGAGGGATTTATCAAGCTAAGCCCTTGGTATGCTTTCTACAGGATTTTTTTTTGCTCTCTTTTTTGCCTTACGTGCAACAAAATTATCAAAAGGTTACACGGTTTTAATAAATTTGTCACACGTGTGGCAAAGTGAGGAGAATTATTATTTTTTTGTATAGGTGTATATATATATATATATATTGAACAGTGTGTTAGGTGTATGAGCCATGAATAAGACTTGTTGACATTTCAAAACGCGTTGGAGTTTCGTTTGTGTTTTTATTTTTCGTTATTTCACAATTTTTTCACCTGTATGATTTTACACAGTTTTTTCATCAAAGTTGGATTTTAACTGTCTGGGAGCCAGATACCCGCCTTCATGTCCTTTTTCAAGACAGCTCTGAGCTGGTGTAGGTTTAAGATGTGTTTTTAATTGTGTGACTTTTTTTTTTTTGCAAAAGTTGCACATTGATTCGGTCACAGTTCGTGACCACTGCAAGTTGAAAATTAAAAGATACTTATGTAGGGGTGTTTGGAAGTTTTCCCATTTCTGCATAGCTGAAACAAAAGTTGCAAACAAAAAACTAGGCGTACATGTGACATTCTGTGCGACAAATTCTGTGCAAAAAAAAACATAAATGCAATGATAAATCTCTGTCAATGTCATTAAGAACTATCTTCAGCTTAAAAAACTACACAAAGTCCTAGAATTGATGTTATGGCCACCACAGAGCCCCAAACTCAAATCTGTCTGGGATTACATGAAGAGTCAGAAGGGCTTGAGCAGCCTACATTTACAGAAGATCTGTGGTTTCTTCTCCAAAATGTTTAGAACAAAAAATGGGTGCAAGTCTACTCAGAAGAATGAATGCTACTTTGAAGGCAAAGGGAGGACTCACCAAATACTGATTAAAGTTACATTTCTCTTCTGTTTATTCACAGAACATTTGAATTTTTGAAAGCATTCTTACTTTGCAGCATTCTTTACACACCTACCTAAAACCTTTGCACAGTACATTTTATATACCTTAGGTTACATATAGGTTAGACATAAACGTAAATAAACATTCATTTCAGCTTTGGTCTCACTGACATTTATGTCTATTCTTCCAGGTCTCTGTAGCTTTTTAACACATGTGATAGCTGAAATTGTTGCTTTAAGAAACTAAGAAACCTTCCATTAAATGTCAAAACGGTTCATCTGAATCTGTGAGGATATATTGTACAACAGATCTATTATAGTTTTCCATGGATCAGTAAACAACATAAGTCGTAATACTAGTATGAAAAGCCCCAATATTCTTCACATACAACAAGTCATTGTGAAGTGCTAACAAATTGATTATCTTAAGTTCCTACTGGAGCCTGGCTTGTGGATGAGTTTGTGGCCAAATATATATGTATATATATGTGTGTGTGTGTGTGTGTTTTTGCTATCCATTATATATTCCAATTTAGGAAAAAAAACATGTCACTCATTTCTCTCTAAAACATCTTTTTTCCATCTTTTATTTGAAGTCATACTTCATATAAAGCAACAATATCCCTTTGCTTAAGGAACGTAAAATCCTTCTTGACTCCAATTCAGAATAAATCCCTGTAGCAACGAACTTTCTCCAAAATGTATTAACTATAGCGCATATACTTATGTGCCTGCTTGTTTTGGCCCCTGGAAATTGGTTACAACCATCTTAGGACATCCACTGAAAAGGTTAGGCATGTTGAATACAACTGCATCTTACTTAGTAGTCAGTATTGTGTATGCAAGGGGGATTGTGGGAATATGGGTGCAAGAAAATATACTTCTAAGGGATAATTGGGTTAGTGAGACTGCATAGAAACATCCCATTTTCAAGGTAATTTTAACCGGTTGCCGTCTAAGGATGAGCCGGCTCGTCCTGACATGGCAAGTGGTGCAGACTAGAGCCTGCACCATACCGCGCTGCCCCCTGCTTATTCCTGTAGCTGGGGGCAGCCGTTAGTAGCCAATAACATGTGGCGATTGCCGCAGCCGGCCATTACCCTTTAGATTGCTCCTGTAAAAGTTGTCAGCGCTATCTAGAGGGACATTTAAACCATCCCTGGTGGTCCAGTGGGGTGGATCGCCCCCCCCCCCCCCTCCAACAGCACGATCAACTGTGGAGGCAGTCAGGGAGCTTACCTTTCCTCCGACATCTGTCCCGACTCTGTGATTGATAGAGCCTGGCTGAATCAGGCTTTATCAATCAGGTGCAGAGCACACAGATCAATCTGCTTCTATGGAATCGCATTGATCTGTATGAGGAATCTACTGATTTCTCCTAAAAGTCCCCTAAGGGGACTAAAAGTGTAAAAAAAAAAAGTAAATTAACAAGTTTGAAAAAACACCCATTAACCACTTCCATATTAAAAGTTTGAATCACCCTCCTTTTTCAAAATTCCATATAAAAATATGTAAACATAATAAAAATTAACATATTGCCGCATGCATAAAAGAAAAAAGTTATAGGGGTCAGAAGATGACAATTTTACACATACTAATTTTGGTGCATGTAGTAATAATTTTTTAAAGTAGTAAAATAAAATAAAACCTATATAAATTAGGTATCCTTGTAACCATATGGATCTAAAGAATAAATATATGGTGTAATTTTTACGAAAAAATGCACTGCATAGAATCAGAAGCCCCCAAAAGATTGTGTTTTTTTTCTAATTTGGCCCCACAAATATTTTTTTTCTGGTTTTGCCATAAATGTTTTGGTGAAATGATTGAAAACATGGAAAACATTTTTTTAAATCAACTGGTGCCAGAAAGTTAAATTTGTAAATTACTTCTATTTAAAAATCTTAATCCTTCTAGTACTTATACGCTCCTATTTGCTTCACAGGAAGTTATTTCCTTAATGAATTTCCTTTTCAGTCTGATCACAGTGCTCTCTGCTGACACCTCTTGTCAATTTCAGGAACTGTCTTAAGCAGGAAAGGTGTGCTATGGGGATTTGCTCCTACTCTGGACAGTTCCATAATTGAACAGAGATGTCAGCAGAGAGCACTATGGTCAGACAGAAAGGAAATTCAAAAAGAAAAGAACTTCCTGTGGAGCAAATAGAAGCTGATAAGTACTAGAAGGATTAAGATTTTCAAATAGAAGTAATTTACAAAGCTGTTTAACTTTCTGGCACCAGTTGATTTAAAAAAAATGTTTTCCAGGGGAGTACCCTTATAAGGGGTTAATACCCATTATTTATTGTATTATATACAGAATAACAGGAGAATGGCACAATGCAGATTTCAAACAATTGTTTCTCCAGCATTGTTCCTTAATAAGGACTACAAGACATGAGCTGTTTAATTATGCAATTCCCAGAGCTCTATAAAATAAAAAGTTTCACCTATTTGATTATTCTATGGATAAAAAAACTCTCATTTGCAAGATTTTTTTTGGAAATAGAACTTGTTCAGATTTGCTCAAGACAAATTGAAATAGTCTAGGGAGTTTTCTTCAATGTGAGAATTGACAACAGCTTACATTGTAAGTTAGGTCAGTGCTGTTTGGACATTATCATGTGGATCTTAGTCAGTCTGAATCTAATTGATTCCTTAAAATTCTCAATAATTAATTCCTTTACTTTATTTCTTTGTCTGGCTTGAAATATTGGGGTCTCCTCCCCAATCCGCTGGAGGAACAACAAAACAAAGTATTTGGGAGTAATAATAAACACCCATAGACTATGTATGTATTCGCTATGTGTGACGTTACCCTTAACCCCTTAAGGACTGAGCCCATTTTGGCCTTAAGGACTCAGACAATAAAATTTTTACGTTTTCATTTTTTCCTCCTCGCCTTCTAAAAATCATAACTCTTTTATATTTTAATCCACAGACTAGTATGAGGGCTTGTTTTTTGCGCAACCAGTTGTCCTTTGTAATGACATAACTCATTATATCATAAAATGTATGGCGCAACCAAAAAACACTATTTTTGTGGGGAAATTAAAAAGAAAAATGCAATTTTGCTTATTTTGGAAGGTTTCGTTTTCCCGCCGTACACTTTACGGTAAAAATGACGTGTGTTCTTTATTCTGAGGGTCAATACGATAAAAATAATACCCATTTTTACATATTTTTATATTATTGTTGTGCTTAAAATAAATCACAAACTTTTTAACCAAACTAGTATGTTTTTAATCCCTTTATTTTGATGACCTATAACTTTTTTATTTTGCCATATAAGCAGCGGTATGAGGGCTCATTTTTTGCGCCATGATCTGTACTTTTTTTTGATACCACATTTGCGTATAAAAAACTTTTAATACATTTTTTATAATTTTTTTTTAATAAAATGTATATAAAGTAGCAATTTTGGATTTTTTTTTTTACGTTCACGACGTTCACCGTACGGGATCATTAACATTTTATTTTAATAGTTCGGACATTTACGCACGCGGCGATACCAAATATGTCTATAAAATTTATTTTTTTACGCTTTTTGGGGGTAAAATAGGAAAAAAACGGACGTTTTACTTTTTTATTGGGGGAGGTGATTTTTCCCTTTTTTTTTTACTTTTACTTTTACATTTTTTTACATTTTTTTTTACACTTGAATGTGTAATGTGTCCCCATAGGGGACTATTCATAGCAATACCATGATTGCTAATACTGATCTGTTCTATGTAAAGGACATAGAACAGATCAGTGTTATCGGCTATCTTCTGTTCTGGTCTGCTCGATCACAGACCAGAGCAGAAGATGTCGGGAGCCGGAAGCAGGAAGGTGAGGGGACCTCCGTGTGGCGTTCTGAATGATCGGATCCCCGCAGCAGCGCTGTGGGCGATCCGATCGTTCATTTAAATCGCGCACTGCCGCAGATGCCGGGTTCTGTATTGATCCCGGCACCTGAGGGGTTAATGGCGGTCGCCCGCGAGATCGCGGGCGTCGGCCATTGCCGGCGGGTCCCTGGCTGCGATCAGCAGCCGGGATCAGCCGCGCATGACACGGGCATCGCTCCGATGCCCGCGGTTATGCTCAGGACGTAAATGTACGTCCTGGTGCGTTAAGTACCACTGCACCAGGACGTACATTTATGTCCTGCGTCCTTAAGGGGTTAAAGTGGTACTCCGCTCCTCAGCATTTGAAACAAACTGTTCCGAATGCTGAAGCCGGCATTGGGAGCTCGTGACACCATAGCCATGCCCTCTCATGATGTCATGCCCGCCCCCTCAATGCAAGTCTATGGGAGGGGGCGTGGCAGATTCCAAGCAGCGGAGTACCCCTTTAAGCTCAATATACGTTAAAAAGCAGCTTTAGTTCACTGTATTTAGGGGTTTAATGTACTATGTGTTGTTGTTGCATGTACTAAAGGGTGCATAATTGTGATGATCTATTGCTATTGCTTTTAACCCCTTAATGCATATGGACATTTATGAATGTCCATAAGCGTCTCCTGAGGTATGACGCCAGCTCCACAGGTGAGCGTGCATCATACCTGGTGGGTCCTGGTTGCAATAAGCAACCGGGACCCATTGCTAAAGCCGATCATTACCGATCGGGCTGATGTCCGGCATTAACTCTTTAGACACGGCGATCAAAGTTGATAGTCGTGTCTAAAGTGAAAGTAAAAGCTTCCCGGCAGCCTAGTTGGGCTGATCGGGACCATTGCGGTAAAATTGTGATCTCCCGATCAGCTAGGACGCAGCAGAAGTGTGCCTTACCTGCCTCCTGCGCGTCTGATCGGCGATTGATTACTCCAAGCCTGAAATCCAGGCTTGAGCAATCAACTGCCGATAACACTGATCCCTGCCATTGAATGCAATAGCAATAGCCTTTTCCCAATGTGGTATCGCCGCGTGCGTAAATGTCCAAACTATAAAAATATATTATTAATTAAACCGCACTGTCAATGGCGTACACACAAAAAAAAAAAAGTCCAAAATAGTGTATTTTTGATCACTTTTTATACCATAAAAAAATGAATAAAAAGCGATCAAAAAGCCCAATCAAAACAAAAATGGTACCGATAAAAACTTCAGATGACGGCGCAAAAAATGTGCCCTCATACCACCCCGCATGGAGAATTAAAAAAGTTATAGGGTCAGAATAGGACAATTTTAAACGTATACATTTTCCTGCATGTAGTTATGATTTTTTTCAGAAGTAATATAAAATCAAACCTATATAAATAGGGTATCATTTTAACCGTGTGGACCTACAGAATAAAGATAAGGTGTCATTTTTACCGAAAAATGTACTGCATAGAAACGAAAGCCCCCAAAATTTACAAAATGGCGTTTCTTCTTCCATTTTGTCGCACAATGATTTATTTTTCCTTTTTGCAGTAGATGTTGGGGTAAAATGACTGATGTCTTACAAAGTAGAATTGGTGGCACAAAAAATAAGCCATCATATGGATTTTTAGGTGTGTTATTATTTTTAGAAGGTGATGAGGAAAACATGAAAATGCAAAAACTGAAAAATCCTCCGTCCTTAAGGATTAAAGGAATACACTTCAGCTTGCATGAGGCTTCAGCCCTCTGCTACTATAAAGAAATCTGGCATTGCACTTTGAATAAAAACAGAAGTGCCTGTTACTTTTTTATTTTTCATGGGGGTTGGTCTACCATTTTTCCTTTGGCCTATTATTTGTCAATGGTAAGCCTAGGTAGATGGCCAGTTTGGGGATTCTTATATTGATTCCACTACATACAATAAAGCCAATATTCTCAGCTAAACACCTGTTTATCCTTTCTTTTTCTTAGTGTTTGTGTATGGTTTTGTGGTGTGCAGTGAATAGCAGAAAATGTTTCTTTACACAAGCATAAAGAAACTTCAGTTTAATTTACTTTTTCCAATGGAGTGGTGAAATCCATGTTGTAAGCAATATGGCATAAAAAAATTACATGACTCCCTACCTTCCTGTTCAGTTGTGCGGCACTCTATAACCATCTAGACCATATACGTATTTTTTGTATATCTTACCTTTTCTTCCCATGACATTTCAGGAGATTGCAATCTTTCCTTATTCATCTCTGCTCCGTTCAGTAATAGTAATCAGGATTACTTGACCTCTTGTACGGAAGGGTTGAACATGTACTATTGCGGTTCTCCTTCAAAGTGGGTCTTAGAATGTTATCGGCCCTGTTTATTGTTATTTTATATATCAGACTTTAAATTACAGAGGAAGATGCAATTTATGAAGCTTCAGGTATGACAAATGGCATCTAATAGGAAATGATAGAATCTCATGTGTGAGAAGATATGTATAAGCAGCTGAGTGTGACTAACACATTTAATAAGATGGCTGTGCTTAACCGTAAGCAAGATTAATAATCACATTCCGCTGGC
This sequence comes from Hyla sarda, assembly GCF_029499605.1. Taxonomy (NCBI): domain Eukaryota; kingdom Metazoa; phylum Chordata; class Amphibia; order Anura; family Hylidae; genus Hyla; species Hyla sarda. The sequence continues at coordinate 194,549,970 of NC_079193.1, read as the reverse complement.
CAATAGAGTAGTAATTCTAAAGGAAAATGGAATATTTACAAATACATTTTTGTGTATAAATTATGTTACTATGCTGTATATGTTATGTGGTTTAATCTATGTATTTTTAAGCAAAGTATAGCAAACAAAAACTATTGGTTACTGTCCATACTAGCTTAGGTTAAATTCATTTTAAACTCAGCTGTATTATCCAGTTCTTCACTAATCTTCCTGTGTGTATCAGGCAGGTTTATTGTTTGTAGCTGCTTTATAGTTTCTTGTTGCTATTTCTTGGTTTTCACTGTATTTTGGCTTTGCGTCAAACAGGTATATAGGAGAGCTTTATACAGGGTCAGTGAGATTGGTCTAGAAACAGGCCTCTTGACACAATTGCTTAACTATATCAGAAGAGACTTGGCACTCGTATGTGTGAATAAAGTGTTTTATTTATCTGCAATCCTATATTTATACAACATTTCGGTCATCACAGACCTTCGTCAGATTGCTACAGAGGAACGTATCAGGTGCGGCCTACAGCCGTGTCATGTATAGTGGCTATCCACTAGCAACTTCATGCCAAATTACACAGCAATATGCTGCACCTGATACGTTCCTCTGCAGTAATCTGGACCTGTTGAAGGTCTTGATGACTGAAACAATGTCTAAATATAAGATTGTAGTTAAATAAAACACTTCAGTTACGCATACAAGTTCCTAGTCTGTTTTAATATATTGATACATGGAGGTGGGATCCTACTTGCGCACTGTTCAATTAAGAGGGTGCTGTATCCTACAAACAATTGCTTAACTATTTATCTCTTGGATCTTTGCAGGCTGTTTATGTACAACCTAAAGAAGAGATAATGTATAACGGTTATATAAAGGTATAAACAGGAAACTAAGATTTTGTAAGATTCTAAACAAATCATTTTAATGCCAAGAACATCATTGATGCCCTAACAGAATTATACTAGTAAACACCAAAATGGCCTAACAGGACAGCTAAAAAAAAAAATTACTTTTAGGTTAGGAAGACATAACCCTGTTGTTCAATGCCCATACACATTAAAGAAATGTTACCATGCCCACCAGCTACCTAATGGATGTAGGAATATTCTTGTTCTCACCTGACAACAGATGTCAGTGGAATAAGGATTAGGACTGTATTACACCTGCAAAATAGGCCCCACTAACAAGTGCAAATCCTGTAGTTTGGATCTTATTTAATGAGTCTTTACACAATTCATAGATCAGTGGTGTGGCCCTTTCCTTCCATTATTTATTGCCTGGAGATCTCTTGATACACGAGGACGTGCAGCTGACAAACAAGTTTTGTTTTTTAGCATCCTAAAACTATGCGATCTGCTGACAAACAAGCGTTTTCTCATTTGTTGGCTGAGCACTGTCCCTATTGTCACGATGCCGGCTGGCAGGAGGTGGATCCTCTGTGCCAGAGAGGGATAGCGAGGACCGTGCTAGTGGACCGGTTCTAAGACACTACAGGTTTTCACCAGAGCCCGCCGCAAAGCGGGATGGTCTTGCTGCGGCGGTAGTGACCAGGTCGTATCCACTAGCAACGGCTCACCTCTCTGGCTGCTGAAGATACAGAAGATAGGCGAGGTACAAGGGAGTAGGCAGTAGCAAGGTCGGACGTAGCAGAAGGTCGGGGGCAGGCGGCAAGGTTCGTAGTCAGGGGAGATAGCAAAGGTACTGGTACACAGGGTATAAACACACAAAGAACGCTTTCACTGGCACTAAGGCAACAAGATCCGGCAAGGGAGTGCAAGGGAGGAGACTAGATATAGCCCGGGAACAGGTGGGAACCAATTAAGCTAATTGGGCCAGGCACCAATCATTGGTGCACTGGCCCTTTAAGTCTCAGGGAGCTGGCGCGCGCGCGCCCTAGAGAGCGGAGCCGCGCGCGCCAGCACATGACCGCAGGAGACGGGAACGGGTAAGTGACCTGGGATGCGATTCGCGAGCGGGCGCGTCCCGCTGTGCGAATCGCATCCCCAACGGCCATGGCAGAGCAGCGCTCCCGGTCAGCGCTGACCGGGGAGCTGCAGGGAGAAGGACGCCGTGAGCGCTCCGGGGAGGAGCGGGGACCCGGAGCGCTAGGCGTAACAGTACCCCCCCCCTTAGGTCTCCCCTTCTCTTTATCGGGTAACTGCCTCCCCTGGGATGAGGACACCGGGAAAGGATGGAGGGATTCCTCAACGGCAGGCAGAACCGCAGGAGTAGGAATGGGGAGAGAGGGCAGAGGGCGAGACCTGGCACGGGGCAGTGTGATACCAGGACGAGGGCCATGAGGGGACACAGAAGCTTGCCTGATGGAACTGGGAGGGGGGGAGGGGCATTTCCTGTGGCAGGCAGAGTCCTTAATGACCTTAGGGGGACCGGATACAGGAGGAACCACAGAGTTACGGCAAGGGTTACTGGGAACCGGTTTTAGACAGTTCTTGGCACAAGAGGACCCCCAACTCTTGATCTCCCCAGTGGACCAATCCAGGGTTGGGGAATGAAGTTGAAGCCAGGGAAGTCCAAGGAGAATTTCCGAGGTGCAATTGGGGAGGACCAAAAGTTCAATCCTCTCGAGATGAGATCCGATGCTCATAAGAAGGGGCTCCGTGCGGAAACGTATGGTACAGTCCAACCTGGCTCCGTTGACCGCGGAAATGTGGAGTGGCTTGACAAGACGGGTCACCGGAATACGGAATTTATTCACAAAGGACTCCCGAATAAAATTCCCAGAAGCTCCAGAGTCCAGGCAGGCCACGGCTGAGAAGGGAGAGCTGGCTGAAGTGGAAATCCGAACAGGTACCGTGAGACGTGGAGAAGCCGACTTGGCATCAAGAGACGCCACACCCACGAGAGCTGAGTGCGAGCGTGCGTTTCCCAGACGTGGAGGACGGATTGGGCAATCCACCAAAAAATGTTCAGTACTGGCACAGTACAGACAAAGATTCTCTTCCTTACGGCGATTCCTCTCTTCCAGGGTCAGGCGAGACCGATCCACTTGCATGGCCTCCTCGGCGGGAGGCCTAGGCGCAGATTGCAGTGGAGACTGTGGGAGAGGTGTCCAGAGATCTAAGTCTTTTTCCTGGCGGAGCTCTTGATGCCTCTCAGAAAAACGCATGTCAATGCGAGTGGCTAGATGAATGAGTTCATGCAGGTTAGCAGGAGTCTCTCGTGCGGCCAGAACATCTTTAATGTTGCTGGATAGGCCTTTTTTAAAGGTCGCGCAGAGAGCCTCATTATTCCAGGATAGTTCAGAAGCAAGAGTACGGAATTGTATGGCGTACTCGCCAACGGAGGAATTACCCTGGACCAGGTTCAGCAGGGCAGTCTCAGCAGAAGAGGCTCGGGCAGGTTCCTCAAAGACACTTCGAATTTCCGAGAAGAAGGAGTGTACAGAGGCAGTGACGGGGTCATTGCGGTCCCAGAGCGGTGTGGCCCATGACAGGGCTTTTCCAGACAGAAGGCTGACTACGAAAGCCACCTTAGACCTTTCAGTAGGAAACTGGTCCGACATCATCTCCAAGTGCAGGGAACATTGCGAAAGAAAGCCACGGCAAAACTTAGAGTCCCCATTAAATTTGTCCGGCAAGGAAAGGCGGAGGCTAGGAGTGGCCACTCGCTGCGGAGGAGGTGCAGGAGCTGGCGGAGGAGATGATTGCTGATGAAGTTGCGACTGAAGTTGGTGCACAATGGTGGACATTTCCGACATCTGGTGGGTTAGATGGGCGATCTGTCGGGCTTGCTGGGCGACCACCGTGGTGATATCAGAGGCAACTGGCAGGGGAACCTCAGCGGGATCCATGGCCGGATCTACTGTCACGATGCCGGCTGGCAGGAGGTGGATCCTCTGTGCCAGAGAGGGATAGCGAGGACCGTGCTAGTGGACCGGTTCTAAGACACTACAGGTTTTCACCAGAGCCCGCCGCAAAGCGGGATGGTCTTGCTGCGGCGGTAGTGACCAGGTCGTATCCACTAGCAACGGCTCACCTCTCTGGCTGCTGAAGATACAGAAGATAGGCGAGGTACAAGGGAGTAGGCAGTAGCAAGGTCGGACGTAGCAGAAGGTCGGGGGCAGGCGGCAAGGTTCGTAGTCAGGGGAGATAGCAAAGGTACTGGTACACAGGGTATAAACACACAAAGAACGCTTTCACTGGCACTAAGGCAACAAGATCCGGCAAGGGAGTGCAAGGGAGGAGACTAGATATAGCCCGGGAACAGGTGGGAACCAATTAAGCTAATTGGGCCAGGCACCAATCATTGGTGCACTGGCCCTTTAAGTCTCAGGGAGCTGGCGCGCGCGCGCCCTAGAGAGCGGAGCCGCGCGCGCCAGCACATGACCGCAGGAGACGGGAACGGGTAAGTGACCTGGGATGCGATTCGCGAGCGGGCGCGTCCCGCTGTGCGAATCGCATCCCCAACGGCCATGGCAGAGCAGCGCTCCCGGTCAGCGCTGACCGGGGAGCTGCAGGGAGAAGGACGCCGTGAGCGCTCCGGGGAGGAGCGGGGACCCGGAGCGCTAGGCGTAACACCTATTACATAGGGTAATATTAGTCTGTTGGTCTGATAATCTCCCTTTTAAGAGACAAGCTGCTGCCAGAGGGGTCTAACAGCCACTTTTTTCCCACTCTTTATGGCAAAGCAAATGTGTGGCTACTGTTTCTGCAGAGTCAGCATGTTTCTTTGCATTTAACAGCTGACATGTTGAATTGGTACTGTATATTTAGCCATAGTGTTCCCTATCCTCTAGGTATGTTTTGTCTTTTGTTGCACTTTGTTTTGTTGTAAAGACTTTTGTACTTATAAATAAATATATCAGTTGTGGAGCTGTGTTTGATTTAGCAAACAGCATACACCTGACAGATGTCTGCAAGCTGCAGGCTACAATAAATACAGTAGAACTGCCAGGATGCATATGCTCCAGCTGTACAGCATTAAGTGGTGTTGTAGCTTTTTAGTTAGTGAGTTCCATCCATCAATAAGCATATATATTTTTTTCCATCCAATGTGCTTATTTAAACAACTGTCTGTCTGACAGTGGTCATTTAAGTAAACATAAAACTGATGCTAAGAGATAAAAAAAAAAAAAAAACTGTCTGGAAAAGCAGTAAGGAGTTTGAGTTAAGGCAGGACGGAAAAAAAAGAATAATAATAAAAAAAAAAAAAAAAAAACATAGAAGAACAGTACCGTTTGTGGTAAAAAAAAAATATTACTACTACTAATGTATATAAAAAATAACAATTCAGTACTCATTACAATGACAATGAGTCAAAGGTTAAAATAGTACCCAACTTACAATGGCTTTTCGAACAACTTGTTTATATTGATTGCAACATTACAAGTAGTGATGAGCGGCATAGGCCATATTCGAATTCGCTATATTTTGCAAATATTTGGACGAATATTCGTCCTATATTCGCGAATTTCCCATATTCGTTCACTTTTTTTTTCATGCAAAATTCGTAATTAAATTAGCAAAATGCGCATACACAATTATATCTTTCAACTAACTACTTTCTTATTGGTTGCTAGGGATATTGCTAACCTCTGACAACTGTATTTGCATCCTTCTCATTGGCCCACAAGCTAAAAGTAGGAAGGGATCAGTGTCCTCTGGAAGTGCCTATATTTGCAAATGTTTGCATATTCGCATATTTGCCTTCTTTGGACCACAAGCTGAAAGCAGGGAGGGATGATCACTTTTTTATTTACACAGTAGACATCACTGTGATGTGTACTGTGAACAAGAGAAAAAAAAAGAAACAAATATTTGTCATAATGAATATAATTTTCGATATTCAGAAAAAAAATTGCTTTTCGAATATTCGCACTCAAATTGCTTTTCGAATATTCGCACTCAACACTAATTATAAGATTATAACAGGTGATCAGTACATTCTTAGAGTCACAAATGATTGAAAGTTATGGCTCTAGAATTTATTCAATGACGATCTTGTGGTGCAGGCCGTTCTGTGAAGTTGCCATGCAAGTCCCATTTATATCTTACAGGTACTCCATAATTGTCATTTATTGAAGCAAACAATAATCACTGAACATTGAAATATTTAAACTACATAGCTAAGTGACAGCAAGAATATAGTCCATTGTTTTGCTTGAAGTGGCGACCACGTTTTATTGGGTCAACAGACACCCCAGTTCATTATATGCCTCTATCCCCCTCTTTGATTGTAAGGAGGAATGCTTGGATGGTTGCATAGTTCATAAGGTTGAAATAAGTCCAGAGTCCATCAAATGTGGCTATACAATGGTGTGGCTAGAAAAATAAAGTATCCCATACAATTGCATAAGTTTATCACTGTTTGGCTTTCTTCGGGTATCCCACAGCAGGTCTTCACATTTCTCCTCATCTCCCCTTCTCCCTCCTCTCTAGACCTTTATTTCTCTGAGTTACAATGTGTGTGTTTGTAGAAGAAATGTGTTAGGTATATGCATACATTTGAAATTTGTGGTAACATGTATTATCCAAACTATGAATGAACAAAATAGGCCAGAACCTGTTCTTATTCAGAATTCAATATCACAGTGTTAATGATCTCTTCAAACAAAGATATCTAATCAGTTTTCCAGCATTTGCCACTTCCCTACTTTGGTCAGAGAGACAGTAAGTAGCAATTCATGGAATATTGCTGTACAAAAGTAGGAACGCCTGTCAAAGAAAGAAGTCCCTGCACCTGTATGTAGTTTGTATGATGTTCTACACAAATATTATTCCCCTGCTCCAGTACAGTAAGCAGCAATGCATCACCTTGGTGCTCACTTTCTCTTTCATTGTACATTATGTAATGATTCTCTGTGATCTGCCCTGTTACTTAAGCTGCAAGGATATAATGTATGCCACCATGCTCAGTGTTCAGGAGCAGGGGCTTCTGTATTCTGACAGGAGTCCCTGCACTTGTACAAATCTGACCATCAAGTACAAATACATTTGACAACCGATTTCAGCAAATTCTCAACAATTAAGTTTCACAGTGTTCGCTTATCTCTAAATATAACCACTGATAATACAAAGTGAGCTTGTTCTTTTCTGGTGAACCAAGGAATATCAGCTGGATTTTTATAGTAAAAAATTCAGTGTCGAACAAAGTAAGATAAGAGTATTCCATACTTTTGCAAATAACACGGTAATAAAACCTAACCATTGTTATTAATAGGGGACATCCTTCAATATGAGTACACCTTCATGTCCATGTTCATGTACTGATATTAAGACATATATTACTGTTTCTGCTATGCTACCACAGTCTTTCAGAGGTTAAGCTCAAACATAATTTGCTATTTTCTTTCAGTCGAGAGCTTTGATTGTATAAGCTCATTGAAACTTTCCAAATATTAGGTTTGAAAACAATTCTTTGAAATGTCATGTGGAGTTACTGTATAGTGTCAATTTCCCGATGACACCTGTTAATCGAGCGGCTCACAAACCTTTATTAGAAATGATTGACTAATATTTTTTCCTCCTCTCAGATATGTATTGTATGTAGCGCGCTGGTATTAAACCAGAATGGTATAATTAACTTGATGCAAGTAAAATGGAAAAATCTATGGAGTTAAAAGGGCTTGTTATTTACAACACATAGCTGCAAAGCATAGAGGTCTTATTATTTGATATACAAAATTGATCATCTCTAAGGTCTGTGCCTATAGGCGTTTGAGTGAAATGTATCTGCTGATGGCAAAATTTACATATAAATAGACCGGATATAGTAAATTCAAATGTAATGTTCAAGATCACATATATGGTAATTAGGAAATCAAATTGTTCTGGTATGAGAGGTGTATGTCAAGGGAGGAGCGAGGGTAAGCATGATAGGGTCTTGCTTTATTTTATTTTAATTTTAGAGCAGAATTTTTTAAATTTCCTTTTATAGTCTTCAGTACCACAAAAACATGTCTCTGGTAATAGTCAGTGGAGCACTGATTAAAAGCCCCACAAATATGTGCCAGTGGTTTCTTCACAATTTTACCCTTCACCATCTTTTTAATAATCTTTGGTTTCATGAATATCTTTATCCCCTCCTGTCCCAAAGGAGCATTAAACACCTTTTTAAATCCAATGTACTCTAACCGCATCCCACCTAAACACAAGAGTCACCAGTATTGGCAAGAAGAAATTGGGTTGATAGACAATGATCAATGGGGCACCATGTTGTCAAATATTAGGTTTGCCTCTCCAAATGAGAGTTATAGAATAATACAGTTTTATATTGTAAGTAGACTGTACTACATCCCGGAATTCTTCAATACGATAGAGAAGATGAGTAACAGTAACTGCCCTAGATGTAATGTTGAAGGAGCTGGATTTCTACACATAATATGGGACTGTTCAGAAATCCAGGATTATTGGGGTAAAATAATTCAAAATGTAAGGAAAAAGATAAGTTTAGACTTCCAAGTCAGTCCAGCCATTGTAATATTAGGGGATGACCAAAAATTGAAGATTGCAAAAGGAAAAAAAATAATTGCTGGTATACTTTTTCTAAGCATGATTGATGATTATTGATGAAAGAAGATGTCTTTCATATAAATAAATAAATACATACATAGATAATACAAGAGAATGTCTGTTTACAATTGAAAAATGAAGCTTATAATGGATAATGTGAATGAAGAAAGATTACAGCAGAATTTCAGAAGGTATAAATGATGTGTGATCTACTTGATTTGTACAGTTTAAAGCGCACCATATTTTGTATCTGCAGGTTCCTAAAATGGACTAGTAAAGTAAATAATAGTAGGTCTACCACCTAAATCATTTAATATCCTTAACATTTTATAGTCTCAATCAATTTAGAAGACAAACACTTCAGTTATTATCTAAATGTCATTACATTATAAAAAAGAAGACTCTGCCTTTCTAAGTTGAATATTTCAGAAGAAAAATACATTTAACCTTCTTTCTTTTACAGGGATTTGCCACTGCATTTTGTTGAAATAGTACAAGGTTACATTCTGTTTGTCATTGTTGCATGTTAACTAAATTAAAAACATTTCTTATTCTGCTTAAAATCCTTAAACTTTTAAAGAAAGACAATCCTATTACATTTACATATAATCCCGTTCACAATAACATCTTCTTACAGCTCTGTGTGTTTTATATATTCGGCATTCAGAAGTGACATTTTGTCTGTAAATGTGCTGAAGAGTGTTTCACATAATGCAATTCACATATCAAAGGAGAAAATATAATTATTTCCTCCTGTATTGTAATATATGTTCTTACTCTGGTTTCTATGGTTTCTTCATTTAAAGCTAAGGTTCAGCTAGATGAAATGCTCTTAACTTAAAAAAATGTTTAAATATTTACAGTACATTTCATAGTATAATTTCTATTTACATTGGAATAGGATAAATATATTTTTTCATAACCAGTTGCTGTCTAAGGACCGGCTCGTCTTGAGATGGCAAGCGGTGTATGATGCGGGCTCAGGACTCGAGCTTGTGTCATACCGGCCAGTCCTCAGCTGATTCTTGTAGCTGAGGGCTGGCATTAATAGCTGACATGCGGTGATCACTGTGGCTGGCTATTAACCCTTTAGATCATGGGGGGCGATCCACTGCTCAGGTAGCCAGAGAGCTTACCTCTCCTCCTGTGCTGGCTGCTGCGTTGAGAATGATAAAGCCTGGTAGGACCAGGCTTTATCAATTGAGCACAGAGCACATAACTCAATGTGGTTCTATGGAACCACATTGATCTGTATGAGGAATCTAGTGATTCCTCCTAAAAAGTGTAAAAAAAAGGTTGAATAAAAAGTTTAAAAGCATACACATTAACCCCTTCCATATCAAAAGTGTGAATCACTCCCCTTTTCCCAAATTCCATATAAAAATATGTAAGCATAATAAAAATAAACATATGTGGTATCGCCTCATGCGTAAATGTCCGAACTATAAAAATATAATGTTAATTAAACCGCACAGTCAATGGTGTACACGTAAAACAATTCAAAAGTTCAAAATTGCTTATTTTTGGTGACTTTGTATACCCTAAAAAAAAAGTATAAAAAGCGATCAAAAAGTCCCATCAAAACAAAAATAGTACAGATAAAAACTTTAGATCACGGCAAAAATGAGCCCTCATATAGCCCAATATATGGAAAAATAAAAAAGGTATAGGGGTCAGAAAATTACAGTTTTACACATACAAATTTTGGTGCATGTAGTTATAATTTTTTTAAAGTAGTAAAATAAAATAAAACCTATGTAAATTAGGTGTCCTTGTAACCGTATGGACCTACAGAATAAAGATGGTGTAATTTTTACTGCAAAATGCACTGCATAGAACCGGAAGACCCCAAAAATTACAAAATGGTGTGTTTTTTTTTTTCCAATCTTGCCCCACAAATATTTATTTTTTCTGGTTTTGCAGTAAATTTTGTGGGGAAATGATTGATGTCATTATAAAGTACAATTGGTGGCGCAAAAAAAGAAAAAAAAAGCCTTCCTATGGGTCTGTTTGTGTAAAATTTAAAGCATTATGTTTTTTAGAAGGTGATAAGGAAAAAACGAAAGTGCAAAAACGGAAAAACGATGCATCCTTAAGGGGTTAAAATAACTTGTATTTTGTAAATTATGGATAAACCTCCACCTAGAAGACATTTGGGAAACATTAAATACTTTTTTTTTCTTTCTTTTTTAGTTTTGGTATGACCATATTTTAGTTCTGTTTTTTCCAACCAGTGTGCATCCAGCAACCAGTGTGCAATACAACAACTCCCAGCATGCTCTGAAAGCCAAGTGAACACTAGTTGGGAATCACTTTTCTAGTAAGTGAGGCCCAGTATCTAAACAGATTTACTATATGTCATATTTGCTTTAATATTTAGTTTCTATTAAGGCATATCTTATTTTAAAACAAATATGTGTGTAAAATTGTGGACAGTTTGTGTCTATCTGCAAAATTAATGTGATCTATGTAAGTCTATGGGAATTGCATTATGTGACATGTCTTTTTTTTTTTTTTACGTATGTCCTTTTTTAAGTAATGTATGGAAATACAACCACTTTAACATCGACTTACATTTAGCAAAAACAGACAATTTTCCACAATTTTAGGGACAAATAAAAAAAAAAACTGAAAATACACTGTGTGAACATAACCTAAGTAATATATCAGTTTTACACTCCCCCCTCCCTCCCCCAATATAATACTAAAAAAATCTCGTTATATAATCCCAGCATAAAGGCTCTGTTACAATGAAGAGAGTTCTGGACTCCAAAAGGGTCAATCTTTGGTTGATAACACACCGATTGGTTCATGCTGAACACACTGCTGCCCGGTGCCTCTTTTGGGAATCTCTGCAGCTCATCCACTGATCACTGTACCCAGAAGTTGGTTCAGATGTCTGTGCTCAGCAGCCCACAGCAGACACAACAGTGAGCAAATCACAGCCAGAAATAATATGAGGGGATACACCGAGCATTTCTGTGTACAGTATATGGTCCTTTTGTAAATCACTGCCCCTTCACACACATTACTAGAATGAAGGCTATGCCTAATTGATTCACCAACAGTCAGAGAGGGTACAAAACCCTCTTATTTTAGGAATAGGGGAGGCAATAATTAAAATTTGAACAATTCTAGAGTCAGGACACCCTAAGCTTTCAGAGGATATTAAAAAGTCAGAATTTCTGGGAAGACCACAGGTCTAGTAATATTGTACCAGACTTATTATCTATTGTCACTTTAAAGTTTACAGGCCTAATGATGTCTAGTACTTCACTCTGATATTTGGCTTGCTATATATTGCCACTTGGTCAGTATTTCAAGACTCAACTAAGCCTAAGTTTTATTAATTTGTTTCTTTAGGGGGCGCGTAACTGTTATGAATATAATGAAAAAAAATTTAAAGAAAAATATATATTTCTATTTTTAGTTTCCATGCAGGCTCAAATGGGTACTCCACCCTTAGATATCTTATCCCCTATCCAAAGGATAGAGTTTAAGACATCTGATCTCGGGGGTCCTGCCGTTGGGGACCTCCGAGATCTTCCTGCTGCACCCGGCATTTGTTTAGAACGTCAGGTACAGCACCCGCTCGTGACGACACAGCCTCGCCCCCTCAATGCAAGTCTATGGGAGGGTCATCACGGATATCATGAACATCATGCCCCTTCCCATACATTTGCATTGTGGGGGCGTAGCCATGATGTCCCATATGGGGCCTGACCATGATGTCACAAGCCTACTCTCTCCATCGACAGTCATCCGGCACGGAGCAAAGTTTGCTCCGTACACCAGATGTCTGGGATGCCGCAGCCAAGATCATGGGGGTCCTTTTGGATAGGGGATAAGATGTCTAGGGGCGGAGTTCCCCTTTAATGTAAGGCCACTCACACTTCACCCTGGATGAATAGCTCCTTAGTTGTGAAGATGTTGTCAGGGTGAGACTTTAAGAATAGTAAAACATTAAACATATTTTTGTGACATATTCACACACTGGGCCTCATTTACTAAGAGTATTGGAATTTTATTAGTGTGAAATGTAGTTTCAGACTTGTAGAATTCCTCTCAAATTACTATTGGGATCACAGATTTACAAGTCGGGAACATTTTCTGACCAGCTTTTTCTAGGTGGAAATTTCCAGCAATTTATTTACAGGATTTTCTGTGAATTCAATAGCAAATAGGTCGTGTTGTGAAACCATGCCCCTTTTGGGCTGAACATGACCCTTTGTGACAGACCACACCCCTTTTTCGGCTTTTCACAATGCAATGTTGGATTAGTTGGATTTTACTGGTGAACACTGTCTAAGACATGTCTCAGACACTATGCACCAAAATAACTTGGAAAACCCCAACAAAAACTAGTGGGTTTTAGCTTAGTAAATGAGGGCCAATGTTTTTTTGCATTAAATTCAGCATTTTTATGGAACAGTTTGTTTTTTGGTTTGGAAAACTGTCACTGCAGCTTTTGATCCAGCTTTTTTTTTTTTTAGCTAAAGCCAGGCATGGATCCAACAAGAAGGAGGAGTATGACATCTTCTTTTAGATTTCTCATTCTTTTCTAATACCTTTATGACTTTGTCAAACATAAAACGTAGAAAAACCTGTCACAAATCTGTATCTTTTTTTCCCCCCAAATAAACTTTGTGTTACACCAGCCTAACTATAACCACCGCAAGAAAAATCTGAATATGACGTAAGTACATTACACTATGGGTAAAGAAACTTTAATGATATGGCAATATATCTATAAATACAGTTATTATATTTTTCGTCATCCTTGTTTGCAGGTACATGGATTTCAACAAGTTGGGTACAACATTTGTACAATTTAACATTTACAATTGGACAATTTAAGATTTATTATTTTTTTAACATCCTGTAATTTTTATCTAGTTATACTTGTAACTTGGGCATGGATGTCTTTGTTGCTGTTTTAACATCTAATGATGGTGTTTTTTATCTATCTCTATCACATTAGCTTAACATTGAAGATTTTTCTTGTCCAAAGTGTTGTGACATGTACTTATTTACTGAACTGCTATATTGCAGCGTAAGTCATTATACATTTCCTAAGACAGAAAAGTTTCTTATACTATACAAAAATACAGATATTCACATTAAATTGAATCAATTCAAAGTGCACACTGTTGATTTCCATCAAGCCCAGCTGGAAAATTATGGAACGCATGCTTTGTAGCCATTGTATTCACTGCTGAAATTGAAGCAGACTTATGTTGAGGCATGTCCAAAATACTAAAATATCTGAACAGTAAACTTTTAGCTATGAGGACTTGGGTGAAGAACTTTTAGAACTAGAGTTTGTTGCCTAGAATCCAGCTTGGAAAAAAAAGCAAAAAAACATTTGGATAGTTTCTGTCCTGTCTATCACCTGGTACCAACCACTCAGCATTGCCAGGAATGAGCTTAGCAATTCCGAATGACTATGAGCCTCAGAAAGAACTTGAAATGTTCCTCTCAAATGTAATTTCTAGGTCTGTGCCAGAAACAATATACAGGCTCCAAATCTCTGGGGGCTAGTAATGCTTACTGTATTAACCCTTTATTCTCTTTTAGATGCTTCTGATAAAAGTACCATGTCTTGACATTGCCAGTTTTAAGCATTTAAAAAAAAATCTAAATAGGTTTAATCTTAAGCACTAAATCATGTCTTTAAATAGGTTTATATCAGTCGGGAGTAGTCACTGAGTAAAATTCTTAATCTGTTTGCCGCTTGCATTCTGAGGGGGAGCTTAGAAGCTTACTGTATCTATTTTTACTTAGCTTTATACTTATAACTGAATAGTAAAACAATATGCAGAAAACTTCTAAGCTGCCAGCAATAGAACACAATTTTATTATTTAACTCTATAGCTAAAAATAGTAAAATAGGGGATTTTTTGAGCATATATCCATAATGAAGCACTGTGGTGCTTTCATTCTCAGAATTAGGGGGTGTTCAAACCCCCATCAATCATAAAGTAATGATATATCCTAATATGTCATAACATTATTTGATGGGAATACTCCTAGTCAATTATCCCTTGTCATTTTAGTTGAGGTCTCTTGTGAAGTCTGCTCCACCATGTTATTCTTCTCTACCATTCATGACTAGTGCAGGTTATAACATAGAACATTTATAATGAACTATTTCAGTTTCATCCTATCCGGGGCCTGTGTACCTACTGGGGAGCCCTACCAGATGGGTGTCATATATATATGGGGGCCTGTCTGGGGGCATGATGGCGGTATTATCTGTGAGGGGTGCATGATAGGGGCATTATATGTTAGAGGTGCATGATGGGGGCATTGTTTGTAAGGGGAGCATGATGGGGGCATTATATATGAGGGGGGCATTATATATGAGGGGCGCATGATGGGGGCATTATATGTGAGGGGTGCATGATGGGGGCATTATATGTGAGGGGCTCTTGATGGGGCATTATATATGAAGGGCGCATTATGGGGGCATTATATGTGAGAGGCACAGGGCACATGATGGGGTCATTATATATGAGGGGCACATGATGGGGGCATTATATATGTGAGGGGTGCATAATGGGGGCATTATATATGAAGGGCGCATGATGGGGGCATTATATATGAAGGGCACATGATGGGGGCATTATATGTGAGGGGCACATGATGCGGCATTATATGTGTGGGGTGCATGATGGGGAATTATATTTGAGGGGCGCATGATGTGGACATTATATGTGAGGGGCACATGCGGCCCAGCCTCACCCAGCCGCTATCTCCAGTGGCCCCCAGATAATTTGAGTTTGAGACCCCTGATCTAGCTGAATACTAATGTTTAACAACAAATATAGTGTTATTCATGTTAGAGCAGGGTTATGAATCAACTTTACTTGGATATTTAACTTACTTGTAGTGTTTTATAGTTCATAGAGCTGGGGGAATCAATTCATCCCAAATACATTTTGCTCCAATTTTACCTAAGAATTTGGACTCACACTTTTTTGGGAGATTTTCTTCAGGTGAATCTCTATACAAATAAGTAACAAGGCATATTCTGTATATTTTGCTGCTCTGTGTGTGCGGCTGCCTAGAGGTGGGCAGTGATGCTAAGGGCATCACTGCTTATTCTTACTATATCCATGGGGCCAGGCATAGAGCGAATATGATAGGCAGCCCAGAGTAAAGCAATAATGGTGTATGCATCATACCATAAAATCACTACATTTGATAGGACGGGCGCTTTGCACCCAGCCAGCAAATGTTAACTGAGCAGTGAGGCACTCGGTGTATTCCTCACTGTTCAGTCAACAGGAGCAGGGACTCCTGCCTTTTTAAAGTAGTCCCTGCTTCTATATAAATTTGAATCAGCTGCTGAATCTGAATCAAATCTGATGTTTAATTGTAGTGAATCTTCCCAAAAATATTTTTTGGGAGATTCACTCTTTTTTTACAGTCTGCCAAAAAGAACATCTATTTTTGATTATAACTGTTATTATAACTTTTGGAAAAGAATTGTGCTCATATAGATTCTGTGTATTCCATAAGCAATAACTTGCACATGCATCATTTACCTTTGACAAAAGCAGAAATTTCATTTTCAATTTAAAAGTTCAGTTTCAGTTAAAAAAAAAATCCATTTGGTTTTATGAAAGGGTAATGATTCCTAGAAACAGCAGGGAGTTTATTTAGTCGATCTCTCTATGTATTAAAATAGTACGCTTTTGATACAATGTCTTGAAAGAATATGTATAGTGCTAAAATAGATTAAGTAATGTTTTTATTTCTTTTATTTGTAACATTTATGATACCCAACATGTGGTTTCATTAAAATCTAATAATCTTACTAGACTAAGTAGTATGGATGTGTGCCATTTTATTATTTGTGAAAAAAAAATGCACTTAGAAAATAAAAAATGTGCATTATCAAACAAATAGCATGAGCCAAATATACAATAAATGTTTTATATGAAATAAGACTTCTTGTTATGTTAGCTTTACTTTGCACATTTATTTATTTGCTTTCAGTTTTGAATTATCTGTTCAAAGATGGTCTCCTGGACATTATCATTTACAGCCAACCCTTATGGTAGGCCATTAATATTTATCACTAGTTATCTGGCTCCTGGGACCCTGACTGATCATGACATTTAAGAACTCATGACATTCACTTGTAGCAAGCACAAATTCCTGTGCCTCTATGAAACATAAAAGGAGGACATTGCTCAAATAAGTGCTCCGGACCATCACTTTCCAATTGTTGATTTACCAGAAGTCGGACCCCCACTAATTTAAATCTGTGGAGCACCCCTTTAAAGATTACCAGTCCCCTATTAAACAGTAACCTTAGTTTAGGGAATGTAGACATTAACCTGTTAAGGACGCAGGGCGTACGTGTCATACCGGTCAGTCCCGGTGGCTAATGAAAGTAGGGACCCTGGGCTAATAGCGAGTGGCACCGATCATTGTGCCGCGCGCTATTAACCCTTTAGATGCAGCGTTCCAATCACGATGTCACGATCAGCTTGAACAGCGGAGGTCCCTTCACTTGCCTCCGTCGCGTCCGATCGGCGATTGATTGCTCCAAGCCTGAAATCCAGGCTTGAGCAATCGACCGCCGATAACACTGATCTTTTCCGTATCAATGGACGGCAATGATCTGTGTATGAGATCGGTATGTGCAGTGTAATAGCCACTGGGGGGGCTATAACACTGCAAAAAAAAAGTGTGAAAAAAAGTAAATAAAGATCATTTAACACCTTCCCTAATCAAAGTTTGAATCACCCCCCTTTTCCCATAAAAAAATCTGTGTAAATAAAAATAAACATATGTGGTATTGCCACTTGTGCAAATGTCCAAACTATAAAAATATATCGTTAATCAAACCGCACGGTCAATGGTGTACGCGCAAAAAAATCCAAAGTCCAAGATAGCGTATTTTTGGTCACTTTTTATATCATGAAAAAATCAATAAAAAGCAATCAAAAAGTCTGATCAATATAAAAAATGGTAGTGATAAAAACTTCAGATCATGGCAAAAAAAATTAGCCCTCATACCGGCCCGTATGGGGAAAAATTTAAAAGTTAAAGGGGTCAAAATATGACAATTTTAAACGTATCAATTTTCCTGCATTTAGTTAGGATTTATTTTTAGAAGTAATGCATAATCAAACCTATATAAGTAGGGTATTATTTTAACCGTATGGACCTAAATAATAAAGATAAGATGTCATTTTTACCGAAAAATGCACTTCGTAGAAACAAAAGCTCCCAAAATTAACAAAATGGCCTTTTTTTCTTTAATTTTGTCACACAATTAATAATTTTCCTCTTCACTGTGGATATTTTGGTAAAATGACTAATGTCACTGCAAAGTAGAATTGATGGCACAAAAAATAAGCCATCATATGGAATTTTAGAAGCAAAATTAAAAGTGTTATGATTTTTAGAAGGTGATGAGGAAAAAATTAAAATGCAAAAACAGAAAAACCCTGCATCCTTAAGGGGTTAAACCATTCTCTGCACTATACCATGAGAGATAAGAATCTTTCCACTGCACTAGACCTGTATGCCGTTGAATACTATTTACCTGAAAAGTTAATATTAGCTGTAATTTAAGATTTACTTGATGTGGTTTCTGGCATATAATAAACAATGTCCCAAATAGTGTTGCTCACGAATATTTGCATTTTATTCGCGAATATCGCATATTCGTGAATATAGCACTATATATTCGTAATTACGAATATTCGTTTTTTTGGGGGTTTTTTTGTAATTATTTTTATTTTTTTCACAGTAAACATCACAGTGATCATACCTCTCTGCTTCCAGCTTGTGTGGTGTAAAGAAGGCTCTAATACTACTGTGTGAGACTGGCGTACAAATTTTCGCTTATGCTAATTTTGGTTTATGCTAATTTTCGCATATGCTAATTTTCGCATACGCGAATTTTCGCATATGAGAAAATAAACCGCGAATATTACGAATATGCGAATTTAGCGAATATATGACGAATATTCATCCATATATTTTCGAAATATTGCGAATTCGAATATGGCCTATGCCGCTCAACACTAGTCCCAAACTGACTTCCTAACTATAACTGCTTAGAGGGAACATTGACACTAACTACAATTATCCCAAATTATTAAACTAGTGAGGGACATCTTATAAATTGTTCCAGTTACAAGATAGAGGTCAATTTCACATGTAGTAGATTATTTGGAGAAGTCTATGTAGCTAAAATGAATTCTATAGATCTGAATTGTGTAGTTCATACAGCTTGTGTATGGAATCCTGCAAGCACCATTCAGTTAATTAAAAATACAAACATCTAGACAGATTTGTAGTTTAGATGCTTATTATTAAAGGATACAAGAATGCATCCAACATAGCAGTCAGATAAAATGATCCATTGTGAATAGAGCCCATAAAGTCCACCAGGTCAGAAGCAGCAGCTATAAGCCCCGGGCTTGGTTTGCTTTGTTTTGGGGGGTGTTGCCCTTTTTTTCAAGCTTGTGAAATTATACCAGCGCTATTGCTGCTAAAAGCTTCAAGCGAGCAAGAGTAAATTAGGTACTATGTTCAGTTTATTCAAAGGCAACATGTGTTGGCATCATACCAATGCTTACAACAGTATACATCATATACAACATACAGGCATTATAACATGTCCACAGGCATTGAGCATTGAATTAACAAGTGTCGTAACACCATAAGGGGTATGTTCTCATGTACAGGATCTGCGATAGAGTTGAAGCTGTGTTCAACTATTTATTTGTAGTCATTTAACAACGTAACATATGCTGCCGAAACTCTGCAGCAGATCCTTCACTTGTGAATAAACCCTAAGGGTTAAAAGGCTATAATATAAAGTATGCAGTTGATCAACAAACACATAAAATAATAATAGACATAAGGTGTAAAAATAAAAACAAGAGGCTCATATAGTATACACGGGCCATACGTAAAGTAAATAAATTAGAAACAAAAAAGTACATTAAGAATAAAGATTTACAGATGTAACCATGGTCATCTTGAGTGTATTAACACAACAAAGCAATGTGCTTATGTTGGGATATTATAGTGCATCAGGGATCACAATAATGACAGTATTTGAGGAATAATTTAGGTTTGTGTAACACTTTAGACTAATTTATCTCGACCTTCAAGAGTACAGTATAATATCTTGCAAAAGGGACCCATAAATAGATTGTTTCCTCACTTTAATTTGATCTGTTTGCCTAGTAGCTTAGATCTATGTGTGTTTACCTATTGCTGTTTGATATGTTACATTGTGGATCTGTATTATTGTCTCTTTCTGTTAGTAGTCTAATCTATAATAGTCTATAATACATTTAACCTTACTAAAATAGATTTAGACACCAGATCACCTTTTTATATTTCTTAACTCAATCTTTATCCTTTACCTAAGATCTTGTGGTGTCCATGCTTCAGCGGACCAGAGCGGTTTTGGTGGCACAAGGGGTACCTAAAGGGGTACTCCGGTGGAAAACTTTTTTTTTTAAATGAACTGGTGCCATAAAGTTAAACAGATTTGTAAATGACTTCTCTTTAAAAATCTTAATCCTTCCAGTACTTTTTAGCAGCTGTATGCTACAGAGGAAATTCATTTTTTAATTTTTATTTTTTTGTCTTGTCCACAGTGCTGACACCACTGTCCATGTCCGGAACTGTCGAGAGCAGCATATGTTTGCTATGGGGAACAATGTGGTCTTCATGTTATGGCTGATCAATAATAATAATGTAACATGGGCTTTGTTAACAGATGAGTTTACAATATTAGATATTAATATATTCTTGTTTTAACCCCTTAATGACCAAGGACGTATATTTACATCCTTGGCCGGCTCCCGCGATATAACGCGGGGTCACGCGGTGACCCCGCGTCATATCGGGTCAGTCCCGGCATGTATCTGAAGCCGGGACCCGGGGCTAATAGAAAAAAACACTAAACCCCAAGGCCAAAGCCCAGGGTGAAAAACCCCTATTGCTAACCCCTAAAAATTAACTTTTATTCAATACAGATAAAAATTACCAAAACTGAAAAATGTTAAAACTGATGCCAGGTGTACCTAGCATTAATAATGTCAAAATAAAGAGAATAGTGTCCACTATTTCTCCATAGATTTAGCCCTGCAGTGGCTAGTCATATGAGAGGTAACAGACTGGTATCGCTTAAAAACAAAACACTATTGCAGCCTCTACATGTTTCACCGCCTCCGCAGCTTTTTCAAGAGGCAATGGTTTGGCCATTGCCACCATTGCCCATTGCCTCTTGAAAAAGCCACGAAAGTGAAAGCTTCCCAGCTGCTCAGTGGGGCTGATCAGGACCACCGCAGTGAAAATGTGGTGTCCTGATCAGCTGGGACATGAGCGGAGGTCCTCTTACCTGCCTCCGGCGTGTCCCTTCGGCGATTGATTGCTCCAAGCCTGAGATGCAGGCTTGAGCAATCGGCCGCCGATAAAACTGATCACTGCAAAGCTATGGCTTTGCAGTGAACAGTGCTGGCAATCAGTGTGAGCAGTGTTATAGCCCCCTATGGGAGCTATAACACTGCAAAAAAAAAAAAAAGTGTAAAAAAAAGTTAATAAATGTGATTTAACCCTTTCCTTAATAAAAGTTCAAATCACCCCCCTTTTCCCATAAAAAAAAAACACCATGTAAATAAAAATTTATATAAGCATATGTGGTATCGACGCATGCGTAAATGTCCGAACTATAAATATATATATAATTAATTAAACCACACGGTCAATGGCGTACGCGCAAAAAAATTCCAAAGTCCAAAATAACGTATTTTGGTCGCTTTTTATATCATGAAAAAATGAATAAAAAGTGATCAAAAAGTCCAATCAGTACACAAATAGTACCGCTAAAAATGTCAGATCACGGCACAAAAAATGAGCCCTCATAACGCCCCATACGCAGAAAAACTAAAAAGTTATAGGGGTCAGAACATGACAAATTTGAACGTATACATTTCCGTGCATGTTGTTATGATTTTTTCCAGAAGTACGACAAAATCAAACCTATATATGTAGGGTATCATTTTAATCGTATGGACCTACAGAATAAAGATCAGGTTTCATTTTTACTGAAAATTGTACTGTGTAGAAACGGAAGCCCCCAAAAGTTACAAAATTGTGTTTTTTCTTCAATTTCGTTGCACAATGATTTTTTTTTTCCATTTCGCTGTAGGTTTTTGGGTAAAATGACTGATATCACTGCAAAGTAGAATTGGTGGCACAAAAATTAAGCCATCATATGCATTTTTAGGTGCAAAATTTAAAGGGTTATGATTTTTAAAAGGTGAGGAATAAAAAACGAAAGTTCAAAAACCGAAAAACCCTCAGTCCTTAAGGGTTTAATGACTAACACATATTTTATTTTTGTTGCACTGCAAAGGATTTTTATGGATAGTGTGTAGTAGCAAAATGATACTATTTAAAAAAAATATTTCTTTATAACAGCTTAGGGTTTCATTAAAAGGACATTCATTTTCAACAAATGTTTATAATGGGAACATTGCAATCAATATTATATATCTGAAGTCAATTCTGGCAGCAGCTCAAAAGGTCATCTACTATTACAGTATTGTACTTATCCGAGTCTAAAACAACAGCCTTTATAGACTTACAAAGAAAAAGGATTGCACATGACAGTTACTAATGTTATTTTGACTACATCCACAGTTTATCTAAAAAATAAATCATAGTAGTAGTGTCAAGTGTATGTGATAACAATAAAAGTGGTTTCACAAACACAAGATGATTTCAACTTACCCTGTACTCTCGTCTTGGAAGGTATACTTCCCAAGTGTACTAAGAATGGAAGTCGATCAGGACAGGTAATACCTTTTCTGCTCCCGACAACCCCATAACATGTACAGCATGATAGACTAGCACAGTGTATATAATACACCATCACTTCTACAGTTGGCAATGCTGAATCTATGTCAACACTTGTGCTGTTTCTAATACAAAACCAAAATTATCTCAGGATAGCATTTTGTCTTTTTGTTCTCTCTGGAGGCAGTTGTTCTGGAGGCAGACACATGCTGAGGTTAAGCGTTCTTGCATTCGGGAAGAGACACAGGTACTCCTAAAATTTTCCCTCTTACCAGAGTGGGGGTCCAGCTACTCTGGACAGTCAGCAACTTACTGAACGATTGCTGTCTACCTCAGTGTCCTCAGCTTATAAAGACTATTTATTATAAGACTATTTGGCTGATACTATGTTACATAGTCACATAGTATGGTCAAAAGAAGACATCTATCCATCAACTTCAACCAAGGAATCGAAGAAAAGGGGTATGGTGGGATGAAGGGGAAGGATGGGATTATATTTCTGCATAAGCATTAATGTTATTTTGTGTGTACAGGAACTCTAGCAAAGCATGTGATGGTTTGGCTTGTGAGATATTTTTGGTTTATAGGAATGCCTCCCTGCATATGCAGGAAGTATTTTAGGCATCCGTTATACATACTTTTTTCATTAAGTAATTTTTTATCTTGAAAATTGCCACAAAAACAGCAACATTTTATTTTGTACTTTCTGTGTTTTTGGATACAGTTTTTAGGTGTATTTTTTTTTCCCAAAATAGAGGGTTTTAACACACATGCATTTTGGTTGTACTGTTTTCTGCTGTACACAGACAACCACTTTACCACAGACTTACAATGAGCACATTTATTTTGAAAATATGGACATAAACTTTTTACAATTTTATTAAAATGAAATACTCCTGAAAATACACTGGGGACTAGTGTCATTTCTGTTCCAGTGATAGTAAGCACACCTTTTTTAAATCTCTCCTCACATTTTAAAAGGTCTCTTTTGCTGCTTTAAAAATATGAAAATATGTGTACAGTAAAGTAGAGTAAATTTTCTGCCACTTTAGGTTTTTTTTTTTTTTTTTGGACAAAAATTGCCGCATTTGGCAAGGAAAATTTTGGTGGAAGCATCTCACATTATATTCCATGATTACTAGGGCCCATACAAGAAATAACTGTATAAATAAAACATTTATATGTAAGTTCATGTGCAAAAAAAATTGAAATTATTAAATTTTTTCAATAATAATTATATATATTTTTTTATTTGGTTAAACAACACCTTTTCCAAAAATTGTAATAGATAAATAAAAAAAAAAATGTTCCTGTGATTTCTACACTACCAAAAAGCTGGTGTTGACACTTTTGATGTAAAATGGACTCTCAACCCTTTGAAATTATAATGTAAAACATGAAATTTACATAACCACGCCCACTTTCGCCAAACTGGTGTGATTAGTGTAAACCTTGGATCATTCTCATGTAAAACACTTTAAATATCTGACAGAAAGTTTTTTGTGCCAAAATTGTGGCACAAAAAGCAAAATTTTTGATCTGAAGAGTTTTTGATAAGACCCCCATGGTGTGCATTTTGCTTTATCATTCAGAATGTCATATGAACAGGGGAAAAACATGCCACCCAGCTCCCGGTACTAGCTTGCTTTAGCTTACAATACAAAAAAAGAAAAATTTGGATCTTACCTGCTTATCCATAATTCATTTTGGAGATTATTGCCAAATGTAAAATAGTTAAAACATCATGGCATATCTATAAATTCAGACTGACCAAAATATGCCATAGCTGTACTTTGGCAAAGACTGAAGTCACACAAATTGCCTTTTCAAAGTATCAAAGGCATTCTTCCTTTGGAATCCCATGAATACGGCCTGTCATACAGGCCCCTATTACATGACAGCTACTTCATATAAGATGACATATGATTATTTCTATGGCACAAATAAACACTTAGTGGTCTGTCAATTCTTTGACATCAGCTAAAGAAAATCTGTTTCTAGGCTACCGCTAAGGAAATAAAGGTTGTGCATTTTGGATTGCTATCACAATAAAAAAAAGCTTCCCAGACAGAGTAAGTAATGAGCCGCCATGCCTTATTTGCATTTCTTCAGTTCACTCTTGCTGACAAGTATTTATCTGTGAAGACATTCTAAAGATCAGAGAAACAGGAGGAACAGCATCCACAATGTTTTATGCTAAAGATAAACACAAATGATTATTCGGTTCACAATTGCAGATATTTTTAAAAGCCTTAATTCAATACATTCCTCATTTTAAAGCAAAATGCTTAAAATGAATTGTAACAATACTCATTAAAGGGGTTCTCCGGTGCTTAAACATCTTATCCCCTATCCAAAGGATAGGGGATAAGATGCCTGATCACGGGAGTCCCGCCGCTGGGGACCCCCGGGATCATGCACGTGGCACCCCATTTGTAATCAGTCCCCGGAGCGTGTTTGCTCCGGGACTGATTACCGGCGACTACAGGGTGGACGGCGTGTGACATCACGCCTGCACCGGCGTGTGACGTCACGCTCCGCCCTTCAATGCAAGCCTACGGGAGGGGGCATGATAGCTATCACGCCCCCTCCCGTAGGCTTGCATTGCGGGGCGGAGCGTGACGTCACACGTCGGCGCAGGCGTGACGTCACACGCCGCACGCCCTGTAGTCGCCCGTAATGAGACCCGAAGCGAACATGCTAAGCGAACCGGGGGACTGATTACAAACGGGGGGCCGCGTGCTTGATCCCGGGGGTCCCCAGTGGCGGGACTCCCGCGATCAGGCATCTTATCCCCTATCCTTTGGATAGGGGATAAGATGTTTAAGCACCGGAGAACCCCTTTAATAAACTTGTTCACATGCACTTGACTTCTTTTTCTGACAAAGATTATTAAATGGACAAATTCTTCAACTCCCGCTATTGTGTAAAGCCTGTGTAAATCTACATTTCCCAATCCAGTTGTGTTGTGAGTGTGTTGCGGTCGGGTTGCAGTTGGCCATATGTAGTAAGTACTTCAGAAATGCTGCTGTTTGTCTGATTTTTTTTTTATACTCGATAGTATCAAGTAGAGATGAGCGAACTTACAGTAAATTCGATTCGTCGTGAACTTCTCGGCTCGGCAATTCATGACTTATCCTGCGTAAATTAGTTCAGCCTTCAGGTGCTCCGATGGGCTGGAAAAGGTGGATACATTCCTAGGAAAGAGTCTCCTAGGACTGTATCCACCTTTTCCAGCCCACCGGAGCACCTGAAAGCTGAACTGATTTATG
Organism: Hyla sarda; assembly: GCF_029499605.1. Taxonomy (NCBI): domain Eukaryota; kingdom Metazoa; phylum Chordata; class Amphibia; order Anura; family Hylidae; genus Hyla; species Hyla sarda. The sequence continues at coordinate 194,524,391 of NC_079193.1, read as the reverse complement.
CAGGAAAAGTCATCAACTGCCGAGCCGAGAAGTTTGTGACGAATCGAATTTACTGTAAGTTCGCTCATCTCTAGTATTAAGGGTCAATCATTTAAAAATATTAACCCTTCTAGTACTTATCAGCTGCTGTATTCTCCAGAGGAAGTTGAGTAGTTATTTTCAGTCTGAACACATTGCTCTCTTCTGACACATCTGTCCGTATCAGGAACTGTCGGGAGCAGGAGATAATTGCTATGGGATTTGGTCCTACTCTGGACAGTTCCTGACCCAGAAAGAGGTATCAGCAGAGAGCACTGTGGTCAGACAGAAAAGTACAACTCAACTTCCTCTGGAGCCTACAGCAGCTGATAAGTACTGGAAGGATTAAGATTTTTTTAAATAAAAGTAATATACAAATCTGCTTAACTTTCTGGAGCAAGTTGATATGAAAAAAATATTTTCCACCGGAGTTACCCTGTAAGACCTTTTAACTAGAGATTTGTTATACTATATCCAGTTGGAACTGATAGTTCAGTCAGCGTTTACTACACTAAGTAATTTACCAAATAGAAAACTAAAGATGTTGTTGTGCATTTTCATTTTTTTTTTCTGATCTTTGGCTATTTTTGGAGACAAATGTAATATATTCTATAAAAGATTTAGGCATTCAATAAGCATTAAGACATCACTACTACAGATTTTGTTATGTGATTTCTAATTGAATAGTCTAGATATAAATAATTACCTTTAACCCCTTAAGGACCTGGAGTTTTTCAGTTTTTGCACCTTAATTTTTTCCTCCTTACGTTTAAAAAAATCATAACTCTTTCAATTTTGCACCTAAAAATCCATATGATGGCTTATTTTTGCACCATCAATTTTACCCAAAAAATCTACGGCGAAATGGAAAAAAAAATAATTGTGACAAAAAAAAAAAAAAAAAGAAATTCCATTTTGTAAATTTTGTGGGCTTCTGTTTCTACATTGTACATTTTTCGGTAAAAATGACACCTTCTCTTTATTCTGTAGGTCCATACGATTAAAATTGTACCCTACTTTTATAAGTTTGATTTTGTCGTACTTCTGAAAAAAATTATAACTACATGCAGGAAAATGTATATGTTTTAAATTGTCATCTTCTGATCACTATAACTTTTTTATTTTTCAGCGTATGGGGTGGTATGAGGGCTCATTGTTTGTGCCGTGTTCTGAAGTTTTTTAGTGGTACAATTTTTGTATTGATCTGACTTTTTGATCGCTTTATATTCATTTTTTCATTATATAAAAATTGACCAAAAATGCACTATTTTGGACTTTGAAATTTTGCATACGCCATTGACTGTGCAGTTTAATTAATGATATATTTTTATAATTCGGACATTTCCACATGCGGTGATACCACATATGTTTATTTTTATTTACACTGGTTTTTTTTAAATGGGAAAAGGGGGTGATTCAAACTTTTATTAGGGAAGGGGTTAAATGATCTTTAATCACATTTTTTCACTTTTGTTTTGCAATGTTATAGCTTCGATAGAGGGCTATAACACTGCACACACTGATCTTTTACATTGATCAATGGTTTCTCATAGGAAACCATTGATCAATGATTCTGCCGCTTGACTGCTCATGCCTGGATCTCAGGCACTTAGCAGTCATTCGGCGATTGGAGACCAGGAGGCAATGTAAGGGACCCTCCTGCTGTGTCACAGCTGTTCGGGATGCCGCGATTTCGCCGCGGACATCCTGAACAGCCCCCTGAGCTAACCGGCAATGATTTACTTTTACTTTAGACGCGGCGTTCGACTTTGAATGCCGCGTCTAAAGGGTTAATAGCGCGCCGCACTGATCGCGGTGCCATGCGCTATTAACCCTTTAGACGCGGCGTTCAACGAGTGTTAAAGGCCGGACCCGACCCGCTATGACGTGGAGCCACGCCGTGGCCCCATGTTATAGAATGGGAGCGAACTCAGGGTGTACAGGTACACCCTTGGTCCTTAACAGGTTAAGATTGTAAGCTCTTAAAGGCAGTGTCCTCTCTCCTTCTCTATCAGTCTTAACCTTGTTTATGTCTATTGTACTTGATTTTATATTACAATAGATAAAAAAAATAATAATAAGAATATTAATAATACATCATTACTATTATTATGGAAAAATTGAAGCTATTCACTCCTATAATTATTACCTACGGAAAAAATTACTTTGCCTTAAATGTGAGTGTGAATTTTCGGTGAAAAGACAAGATGAAGATTGAAACATGTGAAATGTTCTGGTTGAACTTGATGGACATCTGGTTGAACTTGATGGACATATGTCTTTTTTCGACCGTACTAACTATGTAACTATGTAACTATGTAAATATGAGACATTGAAATGATAAAGAGAAGCTATCGAGAAGCAAATGTGTGATATATGAGAAACGGGTAGCAAGAGTGAAAAACATTTCTAAGGAAGTAAATGTGTGATATATGGAAGGAGGAATACATTACTTAATATAGCACGAGTATATAAAATACAGTAACATTTTCAAAATTGCAGTGAAACATGGTCTTCTATGAAGTTGTTCTTTCTTAAATAGAGACAATATTCATGAACTATATGGTAATAAACCTAGTCTGGATCAGGAGTGAATCCTCTTAGTAAGATGATCTTTTGGGAAGGTCGCCATTAATGTTGTATTTTTATTTAGTTCTGTTGCTCTTATTTATTTTCCCGATGTAAATTGATGGAGTATAATGAAGCAGAGATTGAGTCCTTCTTGCTTTAGTAAAACTATAGAAAAACAAATGTAATGAAATCCATCTGTGAAAGTTCACTGTTTTCTCTTGTTTCACAACTTAGTTTGTCTCATTATTGTCCTGTTCCTATGTCTAGCACTCATTCATGTTAAACTTGTTATTGTATGTGTTTATTCTCACTTGACAAGCTATTGAGGCAAACAGTACATCGTAAATAAAGACTCAGTCAGTGTCACATTTTGGTACACGAGACTCTAGAGGATTGCTGAGTGAGATACCCTTGAGAGAATTTGTAAGATTTTCTTAATGCCTCTTGAGAAAATCTTGGCATGCAATTTTGAATACACACTTTACTTACAAAGACATCATTATAAGACATCTGCAATCCTTACCATAGGAAATAAGTTGTATCTTAACTTAAAAAGGTATTCCAGGATTGTTTATTTGACTATGCTACAGTGGCTGTAAAGTTAGTGTAGTTCATAACATAGTGCCTGTACCTGTGTTTGATGGCTGGTCTCACAATTCTTATGTGATCTTTGCCCCAATGTTTATTTTTTATAGCATACAAATTGAGTGTTGACTCAGGTTCTCCCAAGTTGCAATGTCATCCGAGACATCACTAGTCAGGTGCTTAAAGGGTGCTTTTCTGTTTCAATGGGTGTAGTGACTGCTGGGTGGGGAAAATTATTCACCACTGGGCTACAGGGAATTGTCCCAGGTGTGCTTCAATGAGTAGGGTGACTGATGTGTGGAAGGGAGAAAAATTAACTCACACTTACATACAAGAGATCATGGGACTTGTAATTGAGGGGAGGTAACTCCAACAGGAAATAGCCATTTTACAAAAAGAAAGCGGCAGCATTATAGTAGAATCAGGACATTTAGCCATTTAGCCCAAAGACAAGCTCAGATCCTTCCTAAGCATGTTCATTACTGTCTGGCAGGTAAGTACTAAAATCACCTTATGATGGATAACCCATTTAATATAAAAAATAAATGAATTAATCTAAGGTCTTCCATGTCAAGAATGTTTAAAAAAAAATATGTAATGGCAATAAAACAGAATAAAATCATTCTATGTTTGTTTTGATGGCTAGTCATAATTAATAAAACACTGATTTCCCTCTTGCAAGGGACCAGGAGGTCGGGTTGAGTTCATGATGTGCCATATAATCACATGCCTTTTGGCTTTCCCTCCCTTTTCTGTCCTGGCTGATTGATGTTCAGGCCTTGGCATGTGTGTACAACTGTTGGTTAGGATTCAGGATTAGAAAACATGTCTTGAAGCTGTAATCTAGGCCCTGTACTTACCAATGTGGGTGCATATGTGGGATTTAAAGAACAGTCTCTATTCCAACCCCATCAGCTGCCATTTTATCATGTGTCAGTCCCTTCCAGCCTCATATTGCCCTTCCCTCTTGTGGCACAATTTAGGGGGTGCCAATCATCTGCAATACTTTAGGGTTTTTGTGTACTGTACAAGCAATAGAATATACAACTCCCCTATTGAGATCAAAAAGTTTAGTAAAACATTAAATAAATAGTAGTAAAAAAGCCAACATACTCTACATAGCTGTACACGAATTGTAATCACTCATAATGTGTGCAGTTTCATGAAAAATAACTGAAGATGTATAACAGTTCTGATTCCTATTAAGTGCAATATAATAAGGATTGTGAAATATGTAAATGTTAAATATATTCCTTAAAAGGTGTTGGAGAGGTTTTTTTTTTATTATTAAAAGGCTACATCTAAAAAGGTTTCTAATTCTCCAGATAATGTTAGTTGCTAGCTTTAGTGAGGTTAATGGCAAGTCATTTATTCTATCTCCTAATTGGAAGGGAAATAGCTTTTGATTATTGAATTTATTGAATTTTGCCTGTCCATCTTTCCCAAGGCATAACAATGATAACTTGCTTTCAATTACTTGAAATAAGATATCTACCCATTACTCTATATGACTACTCCAGCCATTAACTGGCTGCATCAGTGATGTCAATATGTTGAATGCAGCAACCAGTTTGGAGATATTACCAGAGCTCAAAATTAGTCTTAATCTTTTTGTTTGTTTTATATGGTTTCCTTCAATGTGCCTTAATTTCCCTCAGGGTAGTCTCCACACTATATATCGTACATGTCCACATTTTACAACAAAAAAACTCCAAAAAGACTGTATATGTTAAAGGAGTACAAACACAAACTTACATCAACTGATGGCAGGAAGTTAAACAGATTTGTAAATTACCGGTATGTCTATTTAAACATCTCAATCCTTCCAGTACTTATCAGCTGCTGTATACTACAGAGAAAATTGTGTAGCTCTTTTCAGTCAGACCCCAGTGCTCTCTGCTGACACCTCTGCCTGTGTCCAGAACAGGCAGTGGTGACACATAGACTTTAATGGAACACTTTGGGGGGATATTCAAAGTCTTGAGTTATTGGGGCTCTTTTTTTTATGCCTCAAAGAGTGTGAACTGTGCCTTATATTTCAGAAGTGTGTTTGGTGCAAATACCACATAATTTAATACCATGTACACTTGGTATTAACTGCGACTCTTTGTGCACCAGAAACTTGTGCTAAACCTTTGAAAATAGGATGCTAATAGTGCAAAAATCCTAGCCACACCCCCACACAAAATAAAACTGGTGAACAGGGTGCAAAATCAGATGCTAAATACCTGAATTTGTGGAGCTAATAGTGTGCACCACATTTTAGGCAAATGTGGCGCAGTTAAAGTGAAAGAAGTGGCGCTAAATTCTTTGAATATACCCCCTATAATTATATGAAAAATACTGGTACTTTTCATATCTATTTTGCTGCCATTTTCTGCTTTTTATTTTACATTGTGGAACCCAGTCACCAGCCATGTTCACACATGTTTTGGCCAGGATTTAGCTTAGTTTTTTTTAACCAAAACAAGTGGAACCGACACACAGAAAAATTATCATGAAAAGATTTGCACCTTTATCTGTGTTGGTTCCACTCCTGATTTTGGTTGAGGGTATATTCCCAAGCTCATAACTATCATCGGGTTTCCTGCTGCGGGTAATGCTACCATTCACTAGTAGGGATCCTTGGATAGTACACAATAGTGGCAGATCTGCAGTTGAAATAAATGGTAGAGTAACACGCAGAGTATTTTCCACAGCAGGAAACATGCTGATAGTTTTGAACGTGAGCACAGAAGAAGGCTAGGTTCACACAATATTTCAGGCGTATTTCATTTGTATAACTGCAGCCACAATTTGGGGAGATTTATCAACACCTGTGTAGAGGGAAAATGCTGTCTTGTCTCTGCAACTATTGCCTGTGTGTCTCTGTACAGAGACAAAATACAGGAAGTATGGGAGGGACAAGCAGGGCTCTGTGCAGGTTTCTGGCTTGTCACCCAGGGGCATGTCACAGAGCCTTAGTGCACAGACCCCTGCTTGTTCTCAGTGCATAGACCCCTGCTTGTCCTCAGTGTACAGAGCCCTGCTTGTCCTCAGTGTACAGAGCCCTGCTTGTCCTCAGCGCACAGAGCCCTGCTTGTGTTCAGTGTACAGAGCCCTGCTTGTCTTCAGTGTACAGAGCCCTGCTTTTCCTCAGTGTACAGAGCCCTGCTTGTCCTCAGTGCACAGAGCCATGCTTGTCTTCACTGTAGAGAGCCCTGCTTGTCCTCAGTGTACAGAGTCCTGCTTGTCCTCCGTGTACAGAGACATGCTTGTCCTCAGTGCACAGAGCCCTGCTTGTCCTCAGTGCACAGAGCCCTGCTTGTCCTCATTGCACAGTGCCCTGCTTGTCCTCACTGTACACTGCTTGTTTTCAGTGAACGGACCCCTGCTTGTCTTCACTGTACAGAGCCCTGCTTGTTCTCAGTGTACAGAGCCCTGCTTGTCCTCAGTGCACAGAGCCCTGCTTGTCCTCACTTTCCAGAGTCCTGCTTGTCCTCAGTGCACAGAGCTCTGCTTGTCCTCTCTGTACAGAGCCCTGCTTGTCCTCAGTGTACAGAGCCCTGCTTGTCCTCAGTGTACAGAGCCCTGCTTGTCCTCAGTGTACAGAGCCCTGCTTGTTCTCTGTGTACAGAGCCCTGATTGTTCTCAGTATACAGAGCCCTACTGGTCCTCAGTGTACAGAGCCCTGCTTGTCCCCCCTACACTTCCTGTATTTTTTCTCCACACAGAGATACACAGGCAATAGCTGCAAGGACAGCATTTTATGACCCAAAAGGATACACAGTTTTATCCAATGTATATTGCAAATACACATATAATGTTATCATCTACATTATATAAAAGTTTTTTTTGCCAATGACAATGCCCAATTAAAATTAATGCTGCATTATAGAGATACCTTTTTCTAACCAATATTTGAAGAAAATAATGTTCTACTAGAAATGTATGCTGTTTGTCATGTTTTAGATAATAAATGTATGTGCTGAAATCTTCCATTAGAAATAAATGTATAGATATATTCATTGCAGGAATAAGCAGTATACCACAACATAATAATATATTAGAGATATCTTAGCTTTTGTAGATTAAAATTCAATCATGAAGATTTTAATTGCTCAGAAATTGATTTCAGTAATGGCCAACTAGCACAGTGATAGAGGGAAACAGGAATTTTCAGCTTGCAAAATACCTGAAGCCTAGGGAAAAAAATACTTTAAATTATAATATATGAAACGCGACTCTTAAAGGAAATGCACAGCTCAGCTGAGCTTTGATTGGTTGCTATGTGGAAATCTGACTTTATTTTAATCAAACAGAATGATGTATCTAGGCCAAGGTTTATAGTATTTGTCACAAAATATCAACTTCTAGATTTGCAGTGATTTACATTTCTAAAGCAGCCTTGTTACTCAGTTTGTACAACTCACATTGATGCTAAAACCAAGTAGCTCTTGGTACTGCATATATTCCTGTAAATATCCGATTTAAAAGATTTGGAGTACATACTGTATAAGATCTATTACTATGGAAAAGTATTTCCCAGACTGATAAAGCCTGTGGTTTCCCATCATGAGGGTAATGAAAAAATGTTTACATTTTGTAGGACTACAGCTATCTTTTCATCTTTTCATGTGACAACACTGAAGAAATGATACTCTGCTACAATGTACAGTAGTGAACGCACAGCCTGTATAACAGTGTTTAATGTTGCGCTCTCTCAAAATAACTCAACACACAGCCATTTATGTCTAAACCTTGGCAACAAAAGTGAGTACATCCCACAGTGTATATGTCCAAATTTGGCCCAAAGTGTCAATATTTTGTGTGGTCAACATTTTTTCAGCACTGCCTTAAGCCCCTTGGGCATGGAGTTCACCAGAGCTTTACAGTTTGTCATTGGAGTCCTCTTCCACTCCTTTATGACAACATCACAGAGCTAGTGGATGTTAGAAAACTTGTGCTCCCCACCTTCCGATTGAGGATGCCTCACAGATGCTGAATAAGGTTAGATCTGGAGACATGCTTGGCCAATTCAGCACCTTTATCCTCATAATGTGGTCACCATGAAGGTGTGTTTGGTTTCATTATCATGTTGGAATACTATCGTGTGGCCCAGCCTCAGAAGGGAGCGGATCATGCTCAGCTTTGGTATGTCACAGTTCATGTTGGCAATCATGGTCCCCACAATGAACTGTAGCTCCCCAGTACCAGCAGCACTAGTGCAGGCCCAAACCATGACACTCCCATGTGCTTGACTGTAAGCAAGACACACTTGTCCTTGTACTCCTCACGTGGTGGCCACCATTCACCCTTGACTCCATCTGAACCAAATAAGTTTACTTTGGTCTCATCGTAAAACAGGATATTATACAGTAATCCATGTCCTTAGTCTGCTTGTCTTCAGGGCTTTCTATATATCATCTATAGAATAGGCCTTCTGGGACAACAGCCATGCAAACCTCTACTATTTCAACCTCTGCAGCCATTCTGGCAGAACTCATATGTTTTCCAAATACAACCTCTGGATATAACTCTGAGCACAAGCACTCAACTTCTTGATTATGGAAAGGCCTGTTTTGAGTGTAACCTGTCCTGTAAAAACTGCTGTTTGTTCTTGCCCCCCATGATGCCGCTCAGTTTCAGAGTCTTGGCAATCCCTTTACAGCCAGGACCATTTTTATGTAGAGCAAGATGTAATATATGTTACTGCATAACTTTCAAACGGCTGGAGATACTTCTATAATACTTGGTCACATGTTACTTATATGTCCACTTAAAATATAGGATAGTTAATTTAATCCTTAACTACCCCCATTTGTGAGGGTCGGGGTATTTGTTTAACCCCTTAAGGACCCAGGACGTACTAGAACGTCCTGGCACCCTGGGCTTTAAGGACCCAGGACGTACTAGTACGTCCTGGTGTTTCTCCGGTCTCTGCCGCGCCCCGGGCAGAGATCGGAAGCGGATGCCTGCTGAAATCCTTCAGCAGGCATCCAGGGCAAACGCCGAGGGGGGCCATGTAGGCCCCCCATGTCGGCGATCGCCGCAAATCGCAAGGGAAATCGCCCTTGCGATCTGCGGCGATACCGGGCTGATCGGGTCTCTGGGACCCGACCGCCCGGTAATTTCGCATGATCCCCGGCAGTCACAGACAGCCAGGACCATACTAACGTATAGGAGCGAGGTGGCAAACCGGCCACCTCCTCCTATACCCTGCGATCTGTCGGTTAACTAACCGACCAATCGCAGGAGGGGGGGCGGTTACTTCCTCCCGTCCTGCCCGGCCCCTGAAAGTCCGGACAGGACGGGAGGAAGACCGGAGGACGTGGCGGGGGACGGGGGAGTGCTGGGGACCGGCCCCGGTACTTACCTCGTCCCTGAAGACCCGGATCCAGACGATGAAGATGGCGGCGGCGGCGACAGGTGAGTAGATCTTCAGCCGCGGTCGGGCCCTTTACAGCAATGCACGTCGCCGTAAAGTGACATGCATTGCTGTAATGGGACCCTGTAAACTACAACTCCCAGCATGCCCAGACAGCCCTTGGCGTCTGGGCATGCTGGGAGTTGCAGTTTTGCAACATCTGGAGGTCCACAGTTTGGAGACCACTGTGCCCTTCCAGATGTTGCAAAACTACACATCCTCAGCATGCCCTTACTGTCCAGGCATGCTGGGAGTTGTAGTTCTGTAACATCTGGCCCTTCAGATGTTGCAGAACTACAACTCCCAGCATGCCTGGACAGTTTTGGCATACTGGGAGTTGTAGTTTTGCAACATCTGGAGGGCTGCAGCTTGGACACCACTACACAGTGGTCCCCAAACTGTTCTCCTCCAGCTGTTACGTAACCACTACTCCCAATATGCCCTTCGGCTGCCTGGGCATGCTGGGAGTTGTGGTTTTGCAACAACTGGAGGTACACTGGTTGGGAAACATTGTCTGTTTCCTAACTCAGTGTTTCCCAACCTGTGTGCCTCCAGCTGTTGCAAAACTATAACTGCCAGCATGCACTGATAGACTGTGCATGCTGGGAGTTGTAGTTTTGCACCAGCTGGAGGTCCCCCCCCCCCCCTGTGAATGTACAGGGTACATTCACATGGGCAGGGGGCTTACAGTGAGTATCAGGCTGCAAGTTTGCGATGCAGCAAATTTTGCGCGGCAGCTCAAACTCGTAGCGGGAAACTCGCTGTAACCCCCCGCCCGCGTGACTGTCCCCTAAAAACACTACACTACCACAAAATAAAATAAAAAGTAAAAAACACTACATATACACATACCCCTACACAGCCCCCTCTCCTCCCCAATAAAAATGAAAAACGTCTGGTACGTCACTGTTTCCAAAATGGAACCTCCAGCTGTTGCAAAACAACAACTCCCAGTATTGCCGGACAGCCGTTGACTGTCCAAGCATGCTGGGAGTTTTGCAACAGCTGAAGGCACCCTGTTTGGGAATCACTGGCGTAGAATACCCCTATGTCCACCCCTATGCAAATCCCTAATTCAGGCCTCAAATGCGCATGGCGCTCTCACTTCGGAGCCCTGTTGTATTTCAAGGAAACAGTTTAGGGCCACATATGGGGTATCGCCGTACTCGGGAGAAATTGCCTAACAAATTTTGGGGGGCTTTTTCTCCTTTCACCCCTTATGAAAAGGGGAAGTTGGGGTCAACACCAGCATGTTGGTGTAAAAAAAAAAAATTTTTTTACACTAACATGCTGGTGTTGCCCTATACTTTTCATTTTGACAAGAGGTAACGGGGAAAAAAAGCCCCCCAAAATTTGTAATGCAGTTTCTCCTGACTACGGAGATACCACATATGTGGGCGCAAAGTGCTCTGGGGGCGCACAACAAGGCTCAGAAGGGAGAGTGCGCCATGTACATTTGAGGTGATTTGCACAGGGGTGGCTGATTGTTACAGCGGTTTTGACAAACGCAAAAAAGAAAAAAAAAACACATGTGACCCCATTTCGGAAACTACACCCCTCACGGAATGTAATGAGGGGTGCAGTGAGAATTTACACCCCACAGGTGTCTGACGGATCTTTGGAACAATGGGCTGTGCAAATAAAAAATTTTGTACAGCCCACTGTCCCAAAGATCTGACAGACACCAGTGGGGGGTAAATGCTCACTGTACCCCTTGTTACATTCCTCAAGGGGTCTAGTTTCCAAAATGGTATGCCATGGGGGGTTATTTTGCTGTCCTGGCACCATAGGGGCTTCCTAAATGCGACATGCCCCCGAGCAAAATTTGCTCTCAAAAAGCCAAATATGACTCCTTCTCTTCTGAGCATTGTAGTTCGCCCGTAATGCACTTCATGCCAACTTATGGGGTACCTCCATACTCAGAAGAGATGGGGTTACAAATTTTGGGGGGTATTTTCTGCTATTAACCCTTGCAAAAATGTGAAATTTGGGGGGAAACACACATTTTAGTGAAAATTTATTTTTATTTTTTTACATATGCAAAAGTCGTGAAACACCTGTGGGGTATTAAGGCTCACTTTATTTCTTGTTATGTTCCTCAAAGGGTCAAGTTTCAAAAATGGTATGGCATGTGTTTTTTTTTTGCTGTTCTGGCACCATAGGGGCTTCCTAAATGCAACATGCCCCCCAAAAACCATTTCTGAAAAACGTACTCTCCAAAATCCCCTTGTCGCTCCTTCGCTTCTGAGCCCTCTACTGCGCCCGCCGAACACTTTTCATGGACATATGAGGTATGTGCTTACTCAAGAGAAATTGGGCTACAAATTCAATTATAAAGTTTATCCTTTTACCCCTTGTAAAAATTCAAAAATTGGGTCTACAAGAAAATGCAAGTGTAAAAAATTAAGATTGTGAATTTTCTCCTTCACTTTGCTGCTATTCCTGTGAAACACCTAAAGGGTTAAAACGCTGACTGAATGTCATTTTGAATACTTTGGGGGGTGCGGTTTTTATAATGGGGTCATTTGTGGGGTATTTCTAATATGAAGACCCTTCAAATCCACTTCAAACCTGAACTGGTCCCTGAAAAATAGTGAGTTTGAAAATTTTGTGAAAAATTGGAAAATTGCTGCTGAACTTTGAAGCCCTCTGGTGTCTTCCAAAAGTAAAAACTCGTCACTTTTATGATGCAGACATAAAGTAGACATATTGTATATGTGAATAAAATAAAATAAATATTTGGAATATCCATTTTCCTTACAAGCAGAGAGCTTCAAAGTTAGAAAAATGCTAAATTTTCAAATTTTTCATCAAATTTTGGGATTTTTCACCAAGAAAGGATGCAAGTTACCACAAAATTTTACCACTATGTTAAAGTAGAATATGTCACGAAAAAACAATCTCGGAATCAGAATGATAACTAAAAGCATTCCAGAGTTATTAATGTTTAAAGTGACAGTGGTCAGATGTTCAAAAAATGGTCGGGTCCTAAGGTGTAAAATGGCTGGGTCCTTAAGGGGTTAAAGTCCCATGCAAATCAATGGGAAATGTATGTTCCCACATAACTTCCGTACGGCTGGAGATATTTCAATAATACCTGGTATACACATTACTGATATGTCAAATAAAAAGATATGATAATTAAATTAACCCTTACCTACACCCTTACATAGAAGAAGGGTTTTTGTTTCAAGTTTATGCGAGTATATGGGACTTCCAGTACCTTACTCCATAAGCTCCGCTCTGCATCTCCTGGTGAATGTGTCAATCCGGCTTGCAAGCCACACCCTATCTCACAAAGAGAGGAGGTCGAGATAGAAGGTCGAGATATGAGGATGGGATATGAGGTCAAGATAGGAGGATGGGATAGGAGGTCAGGATATGAGGATGGGACATGATGTCGGGATATGAGGTAGGGATAGGAGGTTGAGATATTAGGTCAGGATATGAGGATGGGATATGAGGGCAGGATATGAGGTCGAGATAGGAGGACAGGATAGGAGGTCAGGATATGATGACGGGATGTGAGGTCGGGATATGAAGACGGGATATGAGGATGGGGTATGAGGACGAGATATGAGGACTGGATATGAGGACTGGATATGAGGTCGAGATATGAGGATGGGATATGAGGTTGAGATATGAAGACTGAATATGAAGACAGGATAAGAGAACGGGATAGGAGGATGGGATAGGAGATCAAGATATGAGGTCGAGATATGAGGATGGGGTAGGATGTCGGCATATGAGGTCGAGATATGAGGTCGGGATATGAGGACGGGATAGGAGATCAAGACATGAGGTCGAGATATGAGGATGGGGTAGGAGGTCGAGATATGAGTACGGGATATGAGGACTGGATGTGAGGTCGAGATATGAGAATGGGATATGAGGACAGGATATGAAGACGGGATAGGAGATCGAGATATGAGGTCGGGATATGAGGATGGGATATGAGGATGGGATATGAGGTCGGGATATGAGGACGGGATATGAGGATGGGATATGAGGTCGGGATATGAGGTTGAGATATGAGGATGGGATATAGGGATGGGATATAGGGTTGAGATATGACAACAATATATGGGGATGGGATGTGAAGTCAAAAGCTTCCTCCTTCGTTGATTTTCCTCCCCAACAAGGATGAGGAAGGAAAAACTGGGCAACGCCAAGTACTCAGCTAATATATATATATATATATATATATATATATATATATATATATATATTTCCATGGAAAATATTGCCAAGTATGGGCAGGGAACAGTGAAGCCCTAACTCACCCACAGGCAATGTCCCTACCTATTGCCTATCAGCCCTAAGTGATGACAACCACCATGACAAACCCTCCCTGCTAAGTGCTAGGGCAGCATTGTAAAAATAATAAAATACAAAAATAGTAGGAGTCGGGAAACAGCTGGAGGCACACAAACTGATAGAGATAAACTAAGACACACAAAAGGTTAAATCTATGTCAGTCCAGCCGATTTCGGTACCAGGAAATAGTGGAGTACAGTAACTCAGAGCAAGAGAAGTGTCAATGGAAAAGTCAAAGATCAATAAACTAGCAGGTATCCAGTAAGCAGGAGGTGAACAATGTATATGGAAAAAGGTGGTGCTCAAATCCAATCCCAGCAGATAACTATGCTTCAATATATATATAAAGATTACTCACCCAGTGTAAATGAGGACCCACAGAAGTAATGGTTCCCCTCAACTAACACCATTAGGGCACTACAAAGTCTAATATATATATATATATATATATATATATATATATATATATACATACACTCTTCTCTGTCCTATGGACATCCACTCATGGAGAGCACAGGGTATTCAGGAATCAGTTTGAGGTATGATCCCTTAGATAAATAAGGAGAGAAAGAAAACAAATGCAGATAGTAAAACCACACGGCAAAGAGGTGGATATATATGGTAGTCCCAGACTTACCTCACTGGGGGAAAAGGTAAAGGCTAGCTGACCAGCCTCACACTTCCCGCATTCCAGGATCACTTGTACTTGTATTGTATATGGGAGTATACACATAAATCCTCTTTCCATCCATGAGAAACTTTATTACTAGCGACACATTTCGGAGATGAATTAAGCACCTCCTTCATCAGGCATACAATCATAATAAAAATAACTTCTTATATACTAACATATCTTAGCCAAGGGAGTGCACGTCTTTCCTCTGTAATACTCTTGTGCGCCACTTCCTGGGGTTCTTCCGGTATCAGTGCCGCTGAATAGAATCGTCACATGACTGACGCATCAACTGACCGTCACATGTCTGACGCATTAACTGACCATCACATGTACCTTACTCCATCTATTACTTCCAGCCACAATGATGAAGCAGAGATCCGTCTTATGACCAGCACATGACTGATATCCATGACGTGATGTAAATAATACAGGGCATGCGCCGGAAGTGGCGCAAGAGTGTTACAGGGAAGACGTGCACTCCCTTGACTATGATATGTGAGTATATACAAAGTTATTTTATTATGATTCTATGTCTGAAGAAGGAGGTCCTTAATTAACTTCCGAAATGCGTCACTAGTAATCAAGTTTCTCAATGATGGAACAAGGATTTATGTGCATACTCCCATATACCCTACAAGTGATCCTTAAAGGGGTACTCCGGTGAAAACCTTTTTTTCTTTTAAATCAACTGGTGGCAGAAAGTTAAACATATTTGTAAATTACTTCTATTAAAAAAATCTTAATCCTTCCAGTACTTATTAGCTGCTGAATGCTACAGAGTTTATTCCTTTCTTTTTGGAACACTGATGACATCACGAGCACAGTGCTCTCTGCTGACATCTCTGTCCATTTTAGCAACGATGCATAGCAGATGCATGCTAAGGGCAGCATGGTGGCTTGGTGGTTAGCACTGCTGCCTTGCAGTGCTGGGGACTTGGGTTCAAATCCCACTAAGGACAACAATAAATAAAGCATTATTATTATTATAATAACGTCAGCAGAGAGAACTGTGCTCGTGATGTCATCAGAGAGCATTCCAGAAAGAAAAGAATTTCCTCTGCAGTATTCAGCAGCTAATAAGTACAGGAAGGATTTAGATTTTTTAATAGAAGTAATTTACAAATATGTTTAACTTTCTGCCACCAGTTGATTTAAAAGAAAAAAGGTTTTCACTGGAGTACCCCTTTAATGGGGGAATTGTGAGACTGGGGCTACCATATCTATCTATCCCCATGCATTTGATCTCTGAGCGCTGTTTTTTTTAATTTTTATTTCTCTCTTAGTAAGCAGAAGGTGTCAGCTAAGATAAAACCTTTCAAAGACAATGAACTGATCACTGCTCCTAGCTAATATAGGAAGGTGATCAGGGATACACTTTCCTGATAGGTAGCAGAGCTGAGAAACACACCCAGATGACACAGGTGAGCTCCAAGCAGCTCCAGCCCAACCAGAGTCATTTAACGCTTCGTGTTCGGCCAGAGCCAGACATTGCAAATACAAATTATATATATATATATATATATATATATATATATATATATATATTCTCCGTTAAAACATATAAACAGATATCAGACATGAATCTTTTTCTCAAGAAGTTTGATGTATCTTCATGGCCATCGTTTTTATTTTGGGAAAACCAAATGCAGCTGATCCATACTTTTTTACTTATTGAGTTATACATCATAGTAGTGTAATTCGATGCTGCAGATATGCCTGTGCATATCCTATTCAAGAGTACATATATGAGCTATTGCTGTAGCATTTGATTAAATAGAAAACCTTTTGCCGCAGAAAAACCTTTTGCCGCATTACTGTCATTAGAAAGTAGGGATCGACCGATATTGATTTTTCAGGCCGATAGCCGATAACTTATAACCGATATCCCCCCTTGTAGACAGTAGCCCCCCCCCCCCCCCTTATAGACAGCAGGCCCTCCTTTATAGACAGCAGCCCCCCCCCCCTTCTTATAGACAGCAGCCCTACAATAGAAAATCAACATGTCTCAACCACAACTATGCAGTCTTAATCATGGCTACTATATTGGCCAAGCTCACTGCATGTTCCTTTTGGAGTTGGAATAAGCTATCACTGCCCTCTGTGCCTTCTCTCCCTTGCCAACTTATATCCTCAGTTAAGCGATACATGTCTAGACATTCTGAAATTCTTTTGACATCACTATTTCTTTTCGTCAGGCATTTTACAGAACATTTTTATAGACCATTCTGCTCCAGCTAAATTATGTGTTGATGGTTGGGAATGACTTTTTCTAAACAAGGACATTTAGATACAGAGCTAGTAAAGGGTTAAATAATAAAATAATATATCCTAATACCAAGAAATTGGAAGACAGGCTATACAGTATGTGAGCTCCTGGATCCTGAAAACAGAGCAGATGGAAAGTACCCCTGCCAAGGATATTAGTTGGATTTCATTTTTGGCTGTTCTTTTATTAAGCACATATAAAACAGAAATCTTTTAGTAACATTATTTTGGTGTTGGACACATATGTTATTATATCACTGTTGATGTTTATTATTTTAATTTTCCACCCACCATTTTAAAGTGAATTGATTCAAAACTATGCAGCACATTTAGAATGTTTTCAGATACTTTTTCACATATTGTTATGTTAGGGCCTTGTGCTAACAAAGATAAAATCAAGTTTTTTCCCCATCGTTCTGCATTTAATACCCCTTAATGATAAAAGGAAAACCAAATGTATCAAACCTTTGCTAATTTATTGAAATGTAAAATACTACGTTTACATAAGTATTCTGGCCCTTCTTTATATTCTTGGATTTGAGGATTTTCTACTGTCTTTCCCTGCAGATCCTCTTCAAGTTCTGTCAGGTTTGAAGGGGACTGTCAGTGGACAGCCATTTTCCAATCTCTCCAGAGATGTCAAACTGAACTCGTGCTGCCCCACTTAAATACATTGTCAGAGTTGTTCCCAAGCCAATCATGTGTTGTCTTAACTGTGTTGTTGTGGTCATTGTATTGCTTCAAGGTAAACCTTAACTCCTTCCCGCTATATGACATTAACCCCATAGATGCCGCGATCAATCCTGATCACTGCATCTATGGTGTTGACAAGGGGAGCGCAACACGGGTCGCCGTTGGTTGCTATGGCAGAAGGAGGTCAGATCATCTCCTGTCTGCCTGCTACGGAAGCCTGTGAGATCCAGCCGCAGGCTGGATCGCACAAGCTGTACTGTGTGCAGCTAATCAGGTCATACTATGCTCCAGTACAAATGTATTGCAGCATAGTATAACCAGTAAAAAGTGTAAAAAATAAAACAAAAAGTTCTTAAATAAAAGTAGGAAGTGTAAAAAAACAATAAAAAAAATGCCACTTTCCCAAAAAAAGCCCTGTATTATTACCAAAAAAGATCAAAAACACAAATCATATACATAATAAGTATTGCCACGTCCGTAATGGCATGTACTATAAAATTATAATATAAATTATCCAGTATGGTGAACGCTGTAAAAAAAATGCAACATTTGCCAATTTTGGTACAAATAAAAATCATCAAAAGGTAGCACCTATCGTAAAAATTATACCAATGAAAAGTACAGCTCATCCCACAAAACATAAGCCCTTACTCAATGGCATCAGATGAAAAATAAAAAAGTTAGGGCTGTTGGAAAATGAATGGCAGAAAAAAAAATTGCTCAGAAAAGGAAAAAGAACATAGAAAGCTATATAAAATGGGTATCGTCATAATCGTACTGACCCACAGAATAAATTTAACATCACTTTTACCGCACAGTGTACATCATTAAAAAAAAGACCCCAGAAATGTTCCAGTTTTTCATAATATTTTGGAGATTTTTCACAAAAAATGTTGCATGTGTCAATAAAAATGCACCACTTATATAAAGTACAATATGTCACAAAAAACTATATCAGATTCGCTCCGCTCAGAAAAAGCATTCTAAAGTCATTACCATTTAAAGAGACACATGTCAAATAAAAAAAAAGAGCCTGGTCATTAAGGGTATTCCAGGCCAAAACTTTTTTTTATATATCAACTGGCTCCGGAAAGTTAAACAGATTCGTAAATTACTTCTATTAAAAATCTTAATCCTTCTAATAGTTATTAGCCTCTGAAGTTTGTTTTCTATCTAACTGCTCTCTGATGACTCACGTCCCGGGAGCTGTGCAGTTCCTATGGGGATATTCTCCCATCGTGCACAGCTCCCGGGACGTGACATCATCATTGAGCAGTTAGACAGAAAACTTCAGAAGCTAATAACTATTGGAAGGATTAAGATTTTTGAATAGAAGTAATTTACAAATCTGTTTAACTTTCCGGAGCCAGTTGATATATATATAAAACGTTTTTGCCTGGAA
Organism: Hyla sarda; assembly: GCF_029499605.1. Lineage (NCBI taxonomy): Eukaryota > Metazoa > Chordata > Amphibia > Anura > Hylidae > Hyla > Hyla sarda. The sequence goes on along the minus strand of NC_079193.1, from coordinate 194,505,458 downwards.
TACCCCTTTAAGGTAAAAAATAGGTCTGTCCTTAAGGGGTTAAACTCAGTCTGAGGTCCAGAGCACTCTGAATAATGATTTTCATTAAGAATCTCTGTACTTGCTAAATGTCATCACCCCCTGCGCAACCTCCTAGTCATAAAAGGATCGAACAAGTCTGGTTAACAACACCATTATATCATGATTCATGAATTACTTTTAAAATACCAGAGATACAGTATAATATTTCTTTTTGAAAACTTTTTTTTTTTTTTTACAACCCTTAGAGTTTCATCCTAAGATAACTAGGCCAAGGCAATATTAATGCTCAGTCAAATCAATGTCTACCTTGAATAAGTGAACCAGATATAATAAATAAAAAGCCCTCTCCGAGGAATAAAATCCATAAATTTAATTCTGAAAAGTCCAATGTAGTGTTTTTTGTTTTAGATATACAGTGGAGACATTCTGACATGTACTGTTACTAACTTATATGATAACAGTTACAGCATATTTGGCAAAACATAAGAAAGGATTAGGGATACAGTTTGGCATTCAGAAAAAAAGTATTGAAGCCTGTTTGCTCCTCAGGGAAGAGAATCAAATGGTATTAGCATTAAACAGAAATTGCATTTTATACAATGTTAACATTTAGCAAAAAAATATTTTTTATTTTTTATTAAATTCTAAAGTCAAATTATTTATTGCAGAGAATTGTATTATTTATTAGATGTCTGGGCCCATTATTTTTCCTAGTGCCAACATACAGTTTTTTTTTTCCATAGCGTTGTTATTCAGACACATGTACAGCTTTTAATGGAGGCCAAACTACTTAAGAAACAATAATTTACATTGATTTTACCATTGTATTTGTGACAATATTGCAATCACAAAGAGATGTAAGGGCTTTTTTCTATGTATCAGTTGTATTGCTATATTGGTCCAGAGTTTTTTTTTTTTTTTTTTATCCCCAGCATTTACAAACTTAGTTGTAGACAAAGAATGGTGGGCACTACTGTGGGCTACTAAAAGTCATACAGTGTATCACAAAACGGCAAAGTACAGTTTAAATGGCAAGAGAGTGAAAACATACCGTGGCTGCACAACCTATTATGAAGCAGTAGAAAATGAAGTATAAAGGTGATGGGGACGACCGTTTTGCGGTTAGCTGTTTTTTCTAGCCTGTTGTATGAAGCTACTGAACTTTTATTTGAACTTGCCACAATAAGTGAGGCACAGGTTAGAAATGCAATGCAAAAAGTAGTAAATTAATATATGTAGTAAGTAAAGGGTGCATGGGGAGCAAATATATTAGGATTATAGAAATACATTAAGTTTATTGCGATCAATAAGGAAAAGCTTGCCAAGATCTCTGGTCTGTACAATCCAGGCGGTTTCTTTCTTGCATAAAAATTCTAGTTTGTTATTTCCCGATTCTACCTCTTCTATTCCAACAAAAGTGGGAGAAATGGGGTCAATACTGTATACAATTCTCAAAAGCTCGATTAATCTGGGTGCTCTTGATCAAGTTTGTATAGAGCGTAAATGTTCTCTATACCTAGTGAACAAATATCTGGTAGTGGTTTAGAGTAATATCTTTCACGTGTGCATTAAGGACAATGGCCCTGATTTACTAAGTGAGTTGGATCTTTACTAGTGTGAAATGTTTCCGACTTTCAGGATTCCTCTCTATTTACTATTGGGATTCACACATTTACAAGTCAGGAAAGTTTTCTGACCAGATTTTTCTTGGTGGAAATTTGCAGCCATTTATTCACAGGATTCTCTGTGACTTGAATAGTAAATAGTGTGAATAGTTGAATAGTTTTGAAATCATGCCCCTTTTCCAACCGACCACGCACCTTTTCTGACTGGCCATGCCCCTTTTTCAGGTTTGTAAATTAAATCTGTCACAGACAAAATTTGTAGCGCAACATGCCAGATTCTGTATATCAAATAATATCAAATCTCAATAATATATGATTGTATGGCAACAAATAAATTATTTTACTTTAATACATGTGCCTCAAATTTGTAGAATATTAGCTTTTTTTTTTTTTTATTGTCTACAATATGAACAATGTCCAAACGTGAAGTTGCCTTTTTTTATTTATTTACTAGCTGAGTACCCGGCATTGCCCGGTTTTCCTTCCTAATCCTTGTTGGGGAGGAAAATAAACAAAGGAGGAAGCTTCTGACTTAATATCCCGTCCTCATATATTGTTGTCATATCCCAACCCCACATCCCGACCTCCTATCCCGTCCTCCTATCCCGACATCCTATCCCGATCTCCTATCCCGTCCTCCTATCCCGTCCTCCTATCTTGACCTCCTATCCCGTCCTCCTATCCAGTCCTCCTATCCCCACCTCCTATCCTGTCCTCCAATCTCGAGCTCCTATCCCGACCTCCTATCCCGTCCTCCTTTCTCGACCTCCTGTCTCAAACTCCTGTCTTAACCTCCTATCTCGACCTCCTATCTCGACCTCCTATCCCGACCTCCTATCCCGTCCTCCTATCCCGTCCTCCTTTCCCATCCTCCTTTCCTGTCCTCATATCTCGACCTCTTATACAGACCTCCTATCCCGTCCTCCTATCCTGTCCTCCTATCCCGACCTCCTACCTGACCTCCTATCCCGACCTCCCATCCCATCCTCATATCCCGACCCGTACCTCCTATCCCGTCCTCCTATCTCAACCTCCTGTCCCGACCTCCTATACGGTCCTCCTATCCTGTCCTCCTATCCCATCCTCCTATCCCGACCTCCTATCCCGACCTCCTATCCCGATCTCCTATCCCGTCCTTCTATCCCGTCCTCCTATCCCATCCTCCTATCTCAACCTCCTATCCCGTCCTCCTATCTCAACCTCCTATCCTGTCCTTCTATCCCGTCCTCCTATCCTGTCCTCCTATCCCCAACTCCTATTCTGTCCTCCAATCTCGAGCTCCTTTCCCGACCTCCAATCCCGTTCTCCTTTCTCAACCTCCTATCTCAACCTCCTATCCTGACCTCCTATCCTGACCTCCTATCCTGTCCTCCTATCCCATCCTCCTATCCCGTCCACCTTTCCCATCCTCCTTTCCAGTCCTCATATCTCGACCTCTTATCCAGACCTCCTATCCCGTCCTCATATCCTGTCCTCATATCCCGTCCTCCTTTCCTGAACTCCTACCTGACCTTCTATCCCGACCTCCTATCCCGACCTCCCATCCCGTCCTCATATCCCGACCTGTAATATGTGTACCAGGTATTGAAATATCTCTAGCCGTACGGAAATTATATGGGAACATACATTTCCCATTGATTTGCATGGGAATTTAAACAAAAACCCTGACCCTCACAAATTGGGGTAGTTAAGGGTTAAATTAACTATCCTATATTTTAAGTGGACATATAAGTAACATGTGACCAAGTATTATCGAAATATCTCCAGCCGTTTGGAAGTTATGCAGTAACATATATTTACCATTGACTTGCATGGGACTTTAAAAATAAGCCCCGCCCCTGGAAAATAGGGGTGAGTAAGGGTTAAATCACCTATCCTATGTTTGTTGTTGACATATAAGTAACATGTGTGCCAAGTTTCATGTTAATATCTTTAGCCGTTTGAAAGTTTTTGTGGAACATGCACACATACATACATACACACACATGTTGAGTTTTATATATATATATAGATTTTTTTAGAAGTTTTCATGGGTCAAAAACTTCTTTTGACTAATATATAATAATTAGATTTTTGCTGTATCTAAATGAGACAAGGAGATAATAATTAATTTAATGTGTTATTAACCTCTTCAGGACCCATGACGTATGCATACGTCTTCACACCCTGGGTCTTAAGGACCCATGACGTATGCATACGTCATGTCTTTTCCTGGTCTCCGCCGCTCACCCGGCGGAGATCTGAAGCGGATCCCTGCTGAAATCCTTCAGCAGGGATCCAGGGCAAACGCCGAGGGGGGCCATGTATGGGAAATCGCCCTTGCGATCTGCGGCGATACCGGGCTGATCGGGTCTCTGGGACCCGACCGCCCAGTAATTTCGCATGATCCCGGCTGTCACAGACAGCCAGGACCATGCTAAAGTATAGGAGCGAGGTGGCAAACCTGCCACCTCCTCCTATTCCCTGCGATCTGTCGGTTAGTTAACCGACCAATCGCAGGAGGGGGGGCGGTTACTTCCTCCCGTCCTGCCCGGCCCATGAAAGTCCGGAGAGGACAGGAGGAAGACCGGAGGACGCGGCGGGGGACGGGTGAGTGCTGGGGACCGGCCCCGGTACTTACCTCGTCCCTGAAGACCCGGATCCCGGCGAGGAAGATGGCGGCGGCGGCGACAGGTGAGTATATCTTCAGCCGCGGTCGGGCCCTTTACAGCAATGCACGTCGCCGTAAAGCGACATGCATTGCTGTATTGGGACCCTATATACTACAACTCCCAGCATGCCCAGACAGCCCTTGGCGTCTGGGCATGCTGGGAGTTGCAGTTTTGCAACATCTGGAGGTCCACAGTTTGGAGACCACTGTGCCCTTCCAGATGTTGCAAAACTACACATTCTCAGCATGCCCTTACTGTCCAGGCATGCTGGGAGTTCTAGTTCTGTAACTTCTGGCCCTTCAGATGTTGCAGAACTACAACTCCCAGCATGCCTGGACAGTTTTGGCATACTGGGAGTTGTAGTTTTGCAACATCTGGAAGGGCACAGATTGGGAACCACTGTATTAGTGGTCTGCAAACTGTAGTCCTCCAGATGTTGCAAACTACAACTCCAAGCATGCTGGGAGTTGTAGTTCGGCAACATCTGGCTCTAAAGATGTTGCCGAACTACTACTTCCAGCATGCCTGAGAATGTTTGGGAGTTGTGGTTTTGCAACAACAGGAGGCACACTGGTTGGGAAACATTGTCTGTTTCCTAACTCAGTGTTTCCCAACCTGTGTGCCTCCAGCTGTTGCAAAACTATAACTACCAGCATGCACTGATAGACTGTGCATGCTGGGAGTTGTAGTTTTGCAACAGCTGGAGGTCCCCCCTTGTGAATGTACAGGGTACATTCACATGGGCAGGGGGCTTACAGCGAGTATCAGGCTGCAGTTTGCCATGCAGCTAATTTTGCGCGGCAGCTCAAACTCGCAGCGGGAAAATCGCTGTAACCCCCCCGCCCGTGTGACTGTACCCTAAAAACACTACACTAACACAAAATAAAATAAAAAGTAAAAAACACTACATATACACATACCCCTACACAGCCCCCCTCCCCTCCCCAATAAAAATGAAAAACGTCTGGTACGCCACTGTTTTCAAAATGGAGCCTCCAGCTGTTGCAAAACAACAACTCCCAGTATTGCCGGACAGCCGTTGACTGTCCAAGCATGCTGGGAGTTTTGCAACAGCTGGAGGCACCCTGTTAGGGGTATTCTACGCCAGTGATTCCCAATGTCCACCCCAATGCAAATCCCTAATTCAGGCCTCAAATGCACATGGCGCTCTCACTTTGGAGCCCTGTTGTATTTCAAGGCAACAGTTTAGGGTCACATATGGGGTATCGCCGTACTCGGGAGAAATTGCCTTACAAATTTTGGGGGGCGTTTTCTCCTTTCACCCCTTATGAAAAGGTGAAATTGTGGTCTACACCAGCATGTTAGTGTAAAAAAATAAATTTTTTACACTAACATGCTGATGTTGTCCTATACTTTTCATTTTGACAAGAGGTAAAAGGGAAAAAAGCCCCCCCAAAATTTGTAATGCAATTTCTCCCGACTACGGAGATACCCCATATGTGGGCGCAAAGTGCTCTGGGGGCGCACAACAAGGCTCAGAAGGGAGAGTGCACCATGTACATTTGAGGTGATTTGCACAGAGGTGGCTGATTGTTACAGCGGTTTTGACAAACGCAAAAAAAAAAACACATGTGACCCCATTTCGGAAACTACACCCCTCACGGAATGTAATGAGGGGTGCAGTGAGAATTTACACCCCACTGGTGTCTGACAGATCTTTGGAACAGTGGGCTGCGCAAATTAAAAATTTTGTACATCCCACTGTTCCAAAGATCTGACAGACACCAGTGGGGGGGGGGGTAAATGCTCACTGTACCCCTTGTTACGTTCCTCAAGGGGTCTAGTTTCCAAAATGGTATGCCATGTGGGTGTTATTTTGCTGTCCTGGCACCATAGGGGCTTCCTAAATGCGACATGCTTATGGGGTACCTCCATACTCGGAAGAGATGGGGTTACAAATTTTGGGGGGTATTTTCTGCTATTAACCCTTGCAAAAATGTGAAATTTGGGGGGGAAACACACATTTTAGTGAAAATTTTTTATTTTTTTTTACGTATGCAAAAGTCGTGAAACCCCTGTGGGGTATTAAGGCTCACTTTATTCCTTGTTACGTTCCTCAAGGGGTCTAGTTTCCAAAATGGTATGGCATGTGGGTATTTTTTGTTGTCATGGCACCATAGGGGCTTCCTAAATGCGACATGCCCACGAGCAAAATTTGCTCTCAAAAAGCCAAATATGACTCCTTCTCTTCTGAGCATTGTAGTTCGCCCATAGTGCACTTCATGTCAACTTATGGGGTACCTCCATACTCAGAAGAGATGGGGTTACAAATTTTGGGGGCTATTTTCTTCTATTAACCCTTGCAAAAATGTGAAATTTGGGGGGAAGCTCACATTTTATTGAAATTTTTTTAATTTTTTTTTACATATGCAAAAGTCGTGAAACACATGTGGGGTATTAAGGCTCACTTTATTCCTTGTTACGTTCCTCAAGGGGTCTAGTTTCCAAAATGGTATGCCATGTGTTTTTTTTTTTGCTGTTCTGGCACCATAGGGGCTTCCTAAATGCAACATGCCCCCCAAAAACCATTTCAGAAAAACGTATGCTCCAAAATCCCCTTGTCGCTCCTTCCCTTCTGAGCCCTCTACTGCGCCCGACGAACACTTTACATAGACATATGAGGTATGTGCTTAGTCGAGAGAAATTGGGCTACAAATAGAAGTATACATTTTCTCCTTTTACCCCTTGTAAAAATTCAAAAATTGGGTCTACAAGAACATGCGAGTGTAAAAAATGGAAATTGTGAATTTTCTCCTTCACTTTGCTGCTATTCCTGTGAAACACCTAAAGGGTTAAAATGCTGTCTGAATGTCATTTTGAATATTTTGGGGGGTGCAGTTTTTATAATGGGGTAATTTGTGGGGTATTTCTAAGATGAAGACCCTTCAAATCCACTTCAAACCTGAACTGGTCCCTGAAAAATTGTGATTTTGGAAATTTTGTGAAAAATTGGAAAATTGCTGCTGAACTTTGAAGCCCTCTGGTGTCTTCCAAAAGTAAAAACTCGTCAATTTTATGATGCAAATATAAAGTAGACATATTGTATATGTGAATAAAATAAAATAATATTTGGAATATCCATTTTCATTACAAACAGAGAGCTTCAAAGTTAGAAAAATGCAAAATTTTCAAATTTTTCATCAAATTTTGGGATTTTGCACCAAGAAAGGATGCAAGTTACCAAAAATTTTTACCACTAAGTTAAAGTAGAATATGTCACGAAAAAACAATCTCGGAATCAGAATGATAACTAAAAGCATTCCAGAGTTATTAATGTTTAAAGTGACAGTGGTCAGATGTGCAAAAAATGGCCGGGTCCTAAGGTGTAAAATGGCTGGGTCCATAAGGGGTTAAAATCCTACCTTTGTCCTTGTCACATGCATCCATTTCTTAGTACATATACTCTTATTTACTTTTGCATTGTCCTTTTAAATTTTACTTGTTGTTTCTGGATTGGCAGTTTGTTGTATATCACCGGTAGCACCAAATTCAAAGACATGTGCTGTAGTGATGCATAACAGGCTAAAGAATGCTGATAACCACAAAACACTCATTGTTGTTGTCTGCCCTTTAGTCAGCAATTTTATTACCACCACCTCTTCTTTTCCTGGGAATGTTTTAATGAAAACAGAATTAAGATTGGACATTTTACTGTTCCTTACTTTAATGAAAATAACTTTATTTGCAGTCAATCGTCAATCAACACAATAAATAATATATTCACCATACATGGCATGACAGCACAATATACAGTAGAGGTTCCCTACACTATACATCATACTACATGCTACACTTACATTCCTGCATAAATTATAAAAATGTTATAAAAAACAACAGTATGTACAATATCCAACAAGAAAGCATAGGGGACCATGATAGAGGAAGGGGGTTGGGAATATAGAGGATTGGGAGGGGAGATCCCAGGCCCAAAACTTTATTTAAAGACAAAAAACACACAAGGCAGAGTGGAAAGGAAGGAAAGGGAAGTTTATCCTCTGACTCCTCAATGTTCGGACTGTCCCTGATGGAATAAGACATTTAACTTTAACAAGTAAGTGCCATTGCCTTTCCTCGCGCTATTTAGGATAACACACCACTAGCTTGCATTCTCTCTATCAAAAGATAATGACAATCAAGAGATAATAATTTGTATATTCCAAACTTTTTCTCCATAGCAGTTACAATGCACCATTTCATTTTCATGAACACCGAGTGCTGCACAGAGATCGTGGGGGTTCCAGCGGCGGGACCCACGTGATCAGACATCTTGTCCCGTATCCTTTGGATAGGGGATATATAGGAGAGAGAGAAATTGGAAATAAAGAAGCACCATGCGAAAGGATTCTAGATCCATGTTGGGTGCTAAGCTCCAGGGTCAGACCCAAACCCCAAAAAATCCACAAAAATCGAAGTGGAATGCCACCCTCTTCGATTTTTTGTATATATATATATATATATATATATATATATATATATATATACAGTGACCCCCGACATACGACGGCCCCGACATATGATCAAATCGACGGTGACGTCAATACGCTGCTGCGCACGCCGTCCCGTCATCCAATAGGAACGGCGTATGCAGCGGCGTAATGACATTGCTACGCAGGCCCAGTAAGGCCTTGCGGAAGACAGCGGAGGACCGGAGAAGACCAGGAGAGCCCAGCGGAGGCCCAGGGTCACCATCGGGAGCGGCGGGGACACCATCGGGAGTGACGGGACACGGTCCGGAGCGGCGGGGACAGGTGAGTATAGCTTCCTATACTTTACATTGCACAAATGCCTCAACATACGATGGATTCGACAAAAGATGGCTCGTTTGGAACGAATTACCATCGTATGTTGAGGGACCACTGTATATATATATATATATATATATATATATATATATATATATAGATATGTAGTTGGAAGAAAGATTGGGCAGCACTGTAGGAGGGTCTGGTAGGTGCACGCTAGAGATAGACTTGGTCTCAAAGAAAAGTCTCAGGTAATCCAAACAAAAGAAGTAGCAGCACTCAGGTGTCAAGGTGAAAGGATGTGTGGCTTTATTCACCAAACATCAATAGCGACATTTTGGCTGCCTCTCGCAGCCATTGACAATTACTGCAAGAGGCAGCCGAAACGTTGCTACTGATGTTTGGTGAATAAAACCACACATCCTTTCACCTTGACACCTGAGGGCTGCTACTTCATATATATATATATATATATATATATATATACATATATATATATATATATAGAACAACAATGGCGTAGTACTGCAAATGCAGAAAATCGAGAAAATTATTCCGTCATGTCAAACAAACAAGCGACATTTCAGCTCCTCAATGGAGCTTTTTTCAAGCATGCTTGAAAAAAGCTCCATTGAGGAGCTGAAACGTCGCTTGTTTGTTTGACATGAAGGATTACATTTTACAATGTTCTGCATTTGGAGTGCTGCGCCATTGTTGTTATATATATATATATATATATATATATATATATATACACACAAAATTGTGGTGAGCATCACTCCAGGGTGTAGAGAATTCAGGAGAGTGCAAGCAGACAAAGGCCCGGTCCCAGGCACTGTAGACAAGGAAAAGATGATTCTGCAGCACTCCAAAATATAAGGTGGAAAATGAGTGGTTTATTCCATCAGACAAGGTGCAACGTTTTGGTCGCCAGTTACGGCCATTTTCAAGCATGCTTGAAAATGGCCGCAACTGGCGACCGAAACGTTGCACCTTGTCTGATGGAATAAGCCAATTTTCCACCTTATATTTTGGAGTGCTGCAGAATCATCTTTTCCATATATATATATATATATATATATATATATATATATATATATATATATATATATATATATATATTACATTTTAAACAGCAAAGTGCAGCTATTAAATTTGTATATTCCAAACTTTTTCTCCACAGCAGCTACAATGCACCATTTCATTTTTTATAGAGACACAATTACACAGTTGACAGCCTGCCCTTTTATTTATATTTTGTTCAGGAAACCCTGTCACAGAAAGATGAATGTGTAAACAAGTATTGAAAGTAATATACTCTTAGCAGAATATATGTTGAAAGGGCACATCTCAAAAGTAAAGAACACGGCATGTATTCAACAATGGATAGTATATAAAATATGATGCAGATGTGTCTCACAAATTTCATTAAGAACTTCAATTTTCTCGCCCTGCAAATTAATTTCAAGTTATTGGAACATGCTGGCAAAACCCTCTTGAGTAGGCAATTCACATCTCAACCACTCAAGGCCACATACATAATACAAAGCTCCAATAGAATATGGCGGCATTGTGTTGTTTTTTTAATTTTTTATTTTTTTAAAGCTGATCATCACTCATCTTGAGGTGTGTCAGGCCTAGAGAAAAGGTAAGGAAGAACACACCTGCATCTTTTCAAAATGAGAGCTTTAAGAAATGTAAATAACAATGGGAACAAGTCTCAACTACACATCTAAACATAGAGTTTCAGTTTTAGTTTTTTTTTTTTTGTTTCACTCCAAAGGAAGAATAATTATTTTCATGAGAGAAATATAGAATATACATCATCCTCAATATTTAACATGAAACAAAATATTCAGTCTATATTGTTTAAAAATATATATATAAAATAAAATAGTTGTCCATTTGCACTAAACGCACTTAACCCAATATACTGGCTGAGCTACCCTGCCTCCTCAATATTCACCCCTCGGCCTCTCCTCTGATAAATGATTAAATGTGTTTACTAGCCTGCCCAGGTGAGCGCTTTGGTCTCTGAGCAGAGCACAGGGGCCACTGCTTTCTGGTTGAAGCAAGGTAGCAACCCTCAGCAGGCTCTCGCGTCCTAGTGATATGAGAGTGAAAACATTTGCATATTCATCACGAGAGTGGGCCAGGCGGGGAATATTGAGAGGGTAGGGGAGCTCAGCGAGCCGGCTCCCAGCCCCCATTGTGCACAACAGCACAATACCAAGGAATAAATAAATGACCATTAATCTTCAAGTATTACACCGATTAATGTAAGTGTCCTCTCTTCTTCAAGCTGTTTACCCACACTAAAACCCAGTATATTGGATTTAGTGTGGATGAGCAGTTGATTGTTTTTTATGAAATTTGTCCAGCCTTACCTTTCCCAAAGATAAGTAAGGATTTTTTTCATAACATCATTTCACCACAATATCCCCAGTTTACATGAGGTGAGTGTAACACGTTCTACAGTGCTCATTCTACAGTGATCGTTGGCCCTTTTACATGGACTGAATTTTATGAACAAACATTCCTAGGAACACTCCTTTGCCCAATAATCAGCCCAAGTAAAAGGGCCTTTACACAGTGTTTACACTTAGAGAAGGTCATAATCTCAAGTTGCTTTGAAAAGCTGATTATAAAATCATGTTTTACATTTAAGCTTAAGTGCCATAGAGGCCATGCTGGATACTGGATTGATGTATAAGGGTGGTGGAAGCCAAGCAGGGATGGTTGGAGTGAGCATGCTCAGAACTGCTTCTATGGCTGTTAAGGTTTAAAGTAAAGCTTGATTTTATAACTTTGCCAACAGCCATCAGTTTAGAGACAGGTGTTATTTGTTTTATCTCTCATTCTGCTATTTGCCCATTTCTTCTGCTCAGAACATAATATAGAGCTGACAGATTCCCTTTAAAGCAGATCTGTCACCAAAATATATCTCTATCTGTTGTACTATTAGACTGAAAGGCACAAAAAACTGGGGCTGTTTGACTAATGGTTAGTCATGGGACTATTTAATTCATGATGGGATAGTTCTCCTTGTAACTCTCCTCCTTTATATTCAGGTGAAGCTTTAACAGAATTTTATATACAATTTTATTTCTTAGCTTATAATATTTATTTTGATTCCAATTAAAGTCATGTGAAAAGCTGTGATGTTACCCCTTTCTGTCTCTTTTCTTTAATCTAATAAAAATATTTGTAATTAAAACCTGACAATCTTTCTTCTTCCCATAAATCAATAGTGAATGCAAATTAGTCATATATTTAGACTGTAGAAAATGAATCAAACAGGTGACATTAAATTCAGAAATACTATTATTCAAGACTATGCAGAAAACACCTTAGGGGTCATTCACAGTTCAGCATTTTGGATCTATAATATTTATATTTTTAATTATAGACAATGTGTTTAAATGTATTTACTGTTCCATTTTTTAACGTGAATGGACTTTTTTTTTTTAATATAAAGCATCTTTCAACAAGTCTGTCATTTTACTGTTTAGCCTATAGAAAGAAATATTTTACCGATAAAACGCATGTTTTGTATTTACATAGTTCATATATCTGTATTTGTTGCATTTTTACATTTTTGTATTTTACATTTTTGTATTTCAGCAATATGACCCAAAAAAAAAAAAACTTTATTAACAAAATGTGGAACAAATTCATACAAAATAAAGACAACATATAACAAAAGCAGTTTGATTTATATAGGTAGCTTCTATGCAAGATTAAGTAATTGCTGGATGACCAGAGATAGCGGAGTAGCAGTATAGTAGCGATATAGTCTGTCCTGCTGGATGAACTAAACAGGATGGCACAGGCTGCGCCAGGCCTGCAAATACAAAAATACCTGTATGAAAGCTGAAGATCACAGCTTTGGTGGTGTGCGACATCGGGATGTGCTGACTCCACTATGCGAGGGATTAGCGGAGTCAGCACATCCCACCGTCACACACCACCAAAGCTGCGATCTTCATCTTTCATACAGGTATTTTTGTATCTGCAGGCCGTGCGCAGTCTGTGCGATCCTGTATAGTTCATCCAGTGGAAAAGACTATATAGCTACTATACTGCTACTCTGCTATCTCTGGTTATCCAGGGATTACTTAATCTTTCATGAAAACTATCAAAATAAATCAAACTGTTATTCTACAAAGTTTTATGTGACTTGCATCTGATATATTAATTTAGTCATCCTGGTTATCGCTGTATATTGGATCCAACATAACCCACGCTAATAATTGACTTTCAGCATAACATCAGAGACAATTCATTAAGGTGGCACATTCTCATTCCTATGTACTTATTTTGTTTTATTTTATACCTATTTTTGTTTTCTTAATCTTATCATTATTTTATAAATTTATTATCAGCTATTTAATACTGGATCTGGATCAAGGGCCCTGCCCAGATACCAGTCTATGTATTGAAATAATAAATTACGCTATTTTATATGAAACCAGCTACATCATATTTCTCTAGTTACATTTTCAATTAATTACACACCATTATATCAGTTCATTCATTGAGGTCTGATTTCCATTATTATTGCTTTTACTTTCTTTTCGACACTTTGGGTATAGTGAAACTCAGTACCTCGGTCTGAACATAGCATCATTTTTTTTCGTGTGTAGTCACCTATTTTCTGTTTTATTTTATTTGACATATAACAAAATACAGAACAATAAATTACATAATACAGAGCCATAAATGTAACACATTATAAAAAGAAATGATCAGTATTACACATTAATATTTGATCCATATTTTCATATGAAATATTCAGCTAGAATGATATATGTATGTCCCTTATGAAGCTCCCAATAGCAAAACAAATGTTGACGTAGAAAGGTATGGATTTGGCACTCGATATTACTAACTATGTAACAAGGTTTTTGGAGTTATTCCTTGGTAGTTTTTCAGGGATGTGTTGCCAAAATGTCTATGTCACTTCATTCTCCCCCATGATCCCCAACTGTGCCACTTACCCACCCCCTGAGCCCCCCTGTCACCTCATTCACCCCTTGATACCCCCTCCCCACTTTATTCTCCTCTGTGCCATTTTATTCGCCTCTTGTGTCACTTTATTATCCACCTTTATCACCCCTGTGCCACTTTATTACCCCCCTTATTGTTCCCCTGTGTCACTTCATTCTCTCCCTTGAACCCATGCTGTGACACTTTTCATGCTAGATCATTCTCACTTGGCATCAGTCCGGATTTAGAAGGACCAGGTGTAGGCTTGGCATCTCGGCTGGGCTGACAAGTGATGTCTTCTTGCGTGGCACTCATGAGTGAATTGTTCCCGCTATGCTCCTCGTTGCAACTAGTGTTGAGCGGCATAGGCCATATTCGAATTTGCGATATTTCGCGAATATATGGACGAATATTCATCATATATTCGCTAAATTTGCATATTCGTAATATTCACGTTTTATTTCCACATATGCGAACATTTGCATATGCAAAAATTTCCATATACAAAAAAATTCATATGCGAAAATACGCATATGCGAAAATTAGCATATGCTAATTTTCGCATATGCGAAAATTTGCACGCCAGTTTCACACAGTAGTATCAGAGCCTTCTTTACACCACACAAGCTGGAAGCAGAGAGGGATGATCACTGTGATGTGTACTGTGAAAAAAAAACCTAATATTGATAATTGCAAATATATAGTGCTATATTCGCAAATATTCGACATTTAGATGTCACTGCAAAGTAGTATTGGTGGCGCAAAAAATAAGCCATAATATGGAATTTTAGGTGCAAAATTTTAAGCGTTATGATATTTAGAAGGTGATGAGGAAAAAATGTGAATGCAAAAATGGAAAAACCTGACATCCTTAAGGGGTTAAGAACAGTAACCAATGGCTGGTGCTGTGGGACTGGATGCTCCCTCAACACACCATATTTCTCAGCACCCAGTTTAAAAGGATGAGTATTGAATTTAGTATCTACGAGGTTAAACAAGTGAAATTTGATGTTGCCCTGATTTGGCCATCTGTGTGGGAGAGCAGCTAACAAAGAAAGAAACTCTCATTTGTGCCATGGGGCCTGAAGCAAGAACATATTTATGTGTTTAAAAGCAAGGAATAGTTGGACTAGTTTCCCTACTACTGATGATATGGGATTCACCCAATAGGATTTCAGACAAAAAACCTGACTCCTGTCAGAATCAACTTATAGCATCACTTTTGCTCTTTGGGCAATCATAAAGCTATACATCCAGTTTTGCCAAGGGTCTCAAAGCTAGGACATAGTCAAATGTTAAAAGGATAATTGAGTTTTCATGAAACATTGAAAGACAGCCCTGGGCTTAGAAGTATTGACTATTGTTTTATGAAGGTTTGATATCTTTAGGCTGTTTTCACATGTTGAACTATTACTGAATTTTCCACACATTTTTACTGCCTTATAGGCTGTGTTCACATGTTGCTGTCAATTAGCGGTAACACAGAAAATGAATGCATGTCTTTGCCGAGAATTACTAAAATTGTTGTAAAAATTGCATGTTTTATCGTGATAATGCAAATGATCATTTAAGATGTGATTTCAGACATAAGTAACAAAAATGGCAAATTGCATATGGTTATTAGCTGCAAAATAGCCCCAATGTGTGAACCTTAGCTGTTTTTGCAGTGTCTTTCCAAAATCGTTGTAAAAATTATAAATTTTTTATTATATTTTGCACAATTGCCATTAGAGATGAGCGAATCGAAGCTGACGAACCCGAATTTGTTAGGAATTTCAGGAAATATTCAATTCACAACTAATGCGAATAACGCAGTGATTCTATTGCGCAAATAGTTTCATTAAACTCCATTTACTGTGGTGCAGGCTCCAGGGCATCTAAAATACCGGATCCACATGTCAGTACATAGGGCAAGGAATGCTGGGAAGGCGGGAAGGCAAGGTGGGAAGGGAAGTAGCTGGTATGACCCTAAATCACATGCAGGATGCAGCCTATCAGCAGCCAGTCACCCCTGTGATGTCACAGCCTATATAATTGGCAGCCATATTGCGGCCCGTCACTTCTTTCATCACACTGCAGAGAGATAGGACAGACAGCCTGTGTGTGTTACAGCAGAGAAAAGCACATTCCAGCAGCGTTTAACATCCTCCTAGCCACATCAGCGTTCTCGTGGATGGAGAGCATTGTTTTTTTTACTGCAGCTGCAGACATTAACCTCCCAGTCACTTTATTTGGCATAGTATTAAAGAGAGGGGCACATAGCTGTGTGGGGCTTCATACATTTCAACAAGCTGCATCAACTTCATAAACCTTAGCAGAAGGGCAGGAATATTTTTTCAGCTCAATTCAGTGTCTTTGTTCCACAAAAAAATCATCTGCTGGTTATACTAGTCTGTAGATGGTATAATACACAGCAGTCCAGTCCTAGTCTGTGACAGAGTGCAATTTTGTGTTTAGTACACAGCTTTTTTGGCTGCAGCACTGTTGTGTACTGCTGGTGTTTTACAAAAATATATATTTTTAAGGATACTGTAGCGCAGTTACTGCACAGCCACGAAGTGGAGGAGACATCTACTGCTTCCTCCGCTGGGCGGGCAAGTATTGATCAGGAGAGTGATGTGGGAGGCGGTGTTGCCAGGGTTCAGGGTCCTGAAGCAGACACTGTTGAGGAACCAGAGGAAGACATCAGTGACATGCAGACACTTGTTGATGATGACGAAGCCGATCGCAATTGGGAGCCGGGTGCAGAAGGGGCTTCATCATCATCAGTAGAAGAGAGTTGCAGGTTGCCCTTGAAGCAACAGCTGAGCCATCAAGTTGGTAGCATGGTTGGCAGTCAGCATGGTGGCAGAAGTGGAAATTCTGGAGCCAAACGTGCCCGGGGGAGACCACCTGCTACGCGGAAGCCTTTGTTCCTTGAGACGGCGGCAGTAGCAGTCAATTAGTGGGGACTGTTGGTGGGAAAATCAGCTACTCGGCGGTGTGGCAGTTTTTCATCCAGCATCCGGAGGAGGTTCACATAGCCACATGCAAGATATTCACTCAGTCTGGCTTCAAGGAGGACACCAGCTCCACATGGAGCAGGATACAAAAGGAATGGAGATCAGATAAAATATAGGTAATTTATTTCCCAAGATGCAACACGTTTCGTTGCGGGAAAGCAGCTTCATCATGCCTGATAAATTACCTCGATTTTATCTGATCTCCATTCCTTTGTATCCTGCGCCACATGGAGCAGGCGTTCTCCTTGAAGCCAGACCGATTGAATATCTTGCCTTGCCTAGGCCTGTGGATACACTACCTCTTGATCTGCTTACCATTGTTGTGTATGACGTTACACAACCACATCTGGTGAGCTGCTGTCTTATTTCACTTTTAGACTGATTATCTCTCTTTTATCACACCAAGAAGAGATCTCCCTTTTCTCTCCTTTACAACATGGTAGATATGTCCGCAGGAGGTGAAGCGTGGCAAGGGTCCCCATGTTGGCACCATGGCCCTGCATCAACATATGCTTTGCCACCATAAAGCGGCCTGAGAGAACTGTGGCTACAATGTAGTGGTCTAGCCTGCTACATCACCCAGTGGCACGCCGCTCACTATTTCAGCCAGCCAAAGCCTCACCACCTCAGCCGAAGGGAGCTGTGTGTCATGCCCTCCTTCTGTTGCTCCAGTTTGTCCTGCTCCTCGTACTTTTAGTCAGCCATTCCGCCAAATAATCCATCAGCGAAGTCATGTCCAAGAGACAACAGTATGCGCCCACAACGGTGCAGAAGCTGACTGTGCTCCTGTCTAAGTTGCTGGTGCTGTATTACCTGTACTGGTCTTGGTCCTGTCTGTGCGCCGGCACCGCGCACAGACAGGACCAATACCAGTACACTCACTCTATACCTACAATGAAGAGTGTACCCTTGTTATGGACCTGAGGAAGGCTTGATGCCAAAACGCATTGTCCGAAATTACTGAATAAAGATTTGCTTTGTCCTGTGCCGGCTTGTGTTCATTTACTGTCCTCCAATAAGAGCAGCGCCTCCCCTGAATACCGTCATTTTTCCACATTGTTGTCTATATTACTTACTGGACCCCCCGAGGGAGCTCAGTGACAGTAGGGAGTGCTGCAGCCCCATGCGTTTGTAAGTCAAACACTCTTACCTACATACCCACTTGCGGATTGCTATTACGCATACCCCACAAGGTCAGTATATCACCAAGATGTGGTGGAGGGTTCACACGGAGATTGATATACGTAATAAGGGAGCGCCCCCTGTTTCTTTCCTCTTCTCCCTCTTGAAAACTCATCAGTGTCTCCTCATGCTTCAGCCAACTCCAGGCTGTGCCTTTCAGCCAATGTATGGTTTACTGATGCTGCTGGGCCTGGGCCTGGACCTAAAACTTTTTTATGGTAGCACTAGCTACCATAAATCTTCAATTTAAATTTCAAAATTCATCTTTTAATCTTAGGGATTGTGAAGCCCTAGTGTATACTCAAGCTACTGCCAGCTCCAGGCTGTGTCATTCAGCCACTATATGGTCTCCTCATGCTGCCAACACCTCCACACTGTGTCATTCATCCACTATATGCTCTCATTCTGCCAACACCTCCACGCTGTGTCATTCAGCCACTATATGGTCTCATCATGCTGCCAACACCTCCACGCTGTGTCATTCAGCCACTATATGTCTCCTCATGTTTCAGCCTCATCCAAGCTGTGTCATTCAGCCACTATATGGTCTCCTCATTCTGCCAACACCTCCGTGTTGTGTCATTCAGCCACTATATGGCCCCTCATGCTGCTGCCAACTTCAGGCTGTGTTATTCAGCCACTATATGGTCTCCTCATGCTGCCAAGACCTCCACGCTGTGTCATTCAGCCACTATATGGTCTCCTCATGCTGCCAACTCCTCCGCGCTATGTCATTCAGCCACTATATGGTCTCCTCATACTGATGCCACCTCCAGGCTCTGTCATTGTGGCGCTCTGCAGCAGTGATTCTAAAAGGGATTCCTGTAATCTGCATGTCATACTGAATAACAGTGTTATTTCACTATCCCAGCATACTCCATATGCGTGTTAGAGCACAGCAAAGTGTTCTACTACACCCCTATTGAGGCTCTCTGTAGGTCAGAAATAGCCATTTTTAATATTGATTTGCCACAAATAAATTCTGATCGAACAAAATTTTTTCAAAAAATTCGGCGAATTGGCCAAATTTTTCCGTTTCTTCATCTCTATTTGCCATACAATCTGCATTTTTGACATGATTTGGGGAAAAATCCTTGCAAAAAAAAAAAATGAAAAAGGCAGCATGAAACACAATGGCAGGTGTTATGGATATGAATATGACAGACATTTTATTTGCTGTATTTGTGTTTTTATGCCCATAAGCTTCACAGAGTTAAATGCCACCTTTTCAGCACAGTAATGGTTCATTTCAATGTAACATCCTGTCTTTTGTTGAGGTTTTTTTATGGACAGGGAATCACCTGGAGGGTGTATAATCTGTGAGGGGCTTCTTTTAGATAAAAGACTTTGCTGAGCATTATTAGGGTTCTTTTTGCCTTTTCCACCTCTGGCTGTTGCTGGAACATTTTCCAAGATGTAGGCTTTAAGGTTACAGGGCCTCATGGGTCACCAAAGGCCGATCCATCCGCCAGAACAGCTGAAACTCCCATCTACATTTTTTCTTCTAAGATCCTGGGATGCTAAGTATAAAACTGTATCATCTCTGTGCATTTTTTATTTGTCTAGATGAAATCACTTGGATAGCCTTGATCTACCTTTATGGCAATCATGTGATACGTACTTAGTACTGCATAGATAATTGTCTAGTTTTTATTACAAGTGGTTAACTAGAATATGTTTATTATCTTATTACACATTATTATCTTTTGCTGCATTCTGAATGATTGTCAATATTGTTTGTAAACTGTTAGGATATAACTCTGACAGAAGTCCTCTTATTAATAGGTTGGCTTTGGGTTCTTATGAATACATTTACGCTCCAGGAATTCTGCTTAGTTAAAGCGTCTAATGTACCTGGGCTTTATGAATATATTGTATTTTCTGACCATTCACCGGACATTTTGGGTCTACACTCACCAGGTGGTTGGCAGCCATTTTGTTAACCCCTGAGGCACATGGCTTATCCAAAGCCACAAATAACAACAGCAGGAATATTCAAAGATTGATGTATTTTTCTGCACGTTTTTTCTTTTATGTTAATCATTCATTTACTTGGGATTCTCGAAGACCCCCTCTTTTCTTTATATATATATATATATATATATATATATATATATATATATATATATATACAGTTAAAAAAAATTAGACACTTTTTCACGCCAAATAGTTGCAATTCTGCGCCCCATTTGCCGAGCTATGCTCCAAAATTGAAATCCCTGGAAAAAAAAACCCAGACAAAATAAAAACTTTAAGACTTTGAGAATGAGTGTTGCAAAAAAGAATAATGTACAATTAATTTAAAAAAAAGATAATTGGTCCTTAATGGCAAAATTATATGAGTAATTAAGGGGCTAAACTGCTTTTTGTAGTTTTATACAGCTATATATTGTTTGACTAGGCTTTTAACATAACATTTAGTACAATTTTTTTTTTTTTAAATAATCATATAGGTTTTACACCAGCTCAGAGCTGGTGTAAATTTTACATGATATTTTTCAAGTAAATTGTCTACACAGCCTTTGAAAATATATAGTAAATGCTCAAATTACGTTGACACACTCACTTTAGCAGTTTTGTCGTGAACCGTGCAAACCTTGCAGAAAACCAACGTACACAGTTTTGAATATATATTGGGAATTTTTTATCATATATCAACAAAATAATATATATCAATTTTTTTTTTTTTTTTTACCACGGCGAGCTTTGAATATCCCCCTCAATGTGTGAACACAGCCTCAGAGGAGGTGTATAGCTACTATATATCCTGATCCCATAGAGACAGCAGACGGAGCAGGGAGGGAAGGGGAGCTAGTAGGAGGGATATGATTGGTGATGAAGTGATTCTGTTGTCCCCAGGAAGTGAGACTTCTGTTGTAACCATTAGGAACTGGTAGATTTGAAGAGTCAGATTTGTGATCACATGACCAAATCAGAGTAATAAAACAGACAAGTGCAGGAAAAAATTACACTATAGGACTAGTGATGTGTGCACAAGATATGGGCATATAAAAACACTTCTTTAAAAACAAAACAAAGCCAAAACAAACAAACCTCTTCACAGATTAAGAACTAATTATGTTTAGTGACCTTTACAGTCAGCATTAATATCTTTCTCCAACCATATTCAGTGCATCAACGAAGCATTATCATGCAGACATCAATTAAAGTCTTTGCTGATTTATGGAATTGGTGTTAGGAAAGCTCTTAAAAGCATTGATTGTATTCAACAACAGTTTCCATAGCTATTTGATTTACCAATCAATTTAAATGTTGCATTTAATGCATAGAAGTAATATTAGAAAGCCAATAAAGAGTGCCAGGCTTATTAAAAAAAAAAAAAAAAAAAAAGTGGATCATTAGTACCAATTCATACTTAGTTTCTGTTTACACTGCACCTGAAGTCAATGCTGTACGACCCTGGGTGGAACAGTTGCCGAGGCAACCGTATCACACTGAGCAAGTTCCATGCATGAGTCCTATTCATTTCAAAAGAATTTGTGAGCGGAACTTCCTGGGCGTGGTACGGTTGCCTCAGCAACTGTACTGCACAGTACAACCAGTGTTGCATAAATACAGCACTGATTTGTTGTGGGACTTATAAAACTTGACTTTTATTCATTACCTTTTAAATTCTTCAGAAAGAAGTGCATGTACTAAAAATGTTATTACCAATGGCCACATCCACATGTTTTCACACCACAACCAAGGTAGGTTATATATAAACATCCAAAATTTGCAATGTCCATGTAGCTGGGCATACATCCATTATTTTGTCGCTGTTAGCAAATCCAGGATGTTTCGTTTATTGTTCAGTAATAACAGTTCCAATTCAAGCACAGATAGGTGCAATCATGCATGCAAACTTTATGTCACCACAGATGAAACTAGGATCACAGTCACATAACATGGGTTATTCCTGTTAGTTCAAATAACATGCATCCACATCACAGGTAAGACCTGCTAGTTTGGACAAGGTACATCCACTCCATGCTCCATCGTAACACAGATTTTTCTTTATTTAGTATAAACAGAGTATTATAATCCTTGAGTCTCAAAAAGTAGTATGCAGTCTTAATTGCTCATGTCTCCTCTTATTGCACCATGCCCACATTACACAATAGCGTATCTTAATTGCACATATGGTATCCCCACATATTGCACATTAGTTATTGTGCTGTCAGATATTGCACCTCTGTGTTTTCAATAACTTTACAATGTCCCATCATATGATTACACATTTAGAACATTCATTTTATAATAAGTATTATACCTAATTTCCAGAACTTCCTTCATGCATCTGTATGCTGCTCAGGAGGTAGATTAGTTTACTTCAAAGATTCATCGCGTTTCCTACTGTGGGATTTGTCGGGAATTTAGTATAATAGCATTTCTTACTTGTAGAGTATTCACTCACTGTAGCGCGTCACTGACACATGTTGTGGACACGGCTCTCATGGCACATGGCTGCCATTAGAGTCGTGTCCACAACACGCGTCAGTGACGCGCTACAGTGAGTGAATACTCTAAAATAAAACTGTCAAATTTCCCCCAGTATGGTACTAGTGAAATGGTCAACTTGTCCCCCAAGACTATTTTGGCACCCCTCAGCAACTTTATGTCTGCAAACTATCCTAAATAAAATGAGTCTCCAAAATCTACCAGGTGTTCCTTTATGTCTCAGGCCTGTGTTTTAATCACAAAGCACATATAGAATATTTCTAAAAACATCTGACTTATGGGAATAATAACTGAGTTGGATTTCTCTGTGTACACCTGCTGTGTTACAGAAAAAAATATGCCCAGTCCAGTCCAGTGCCAAAAATGTTGCACAAACCAAATTCGGCCTCCACTTTACTTTAAATTTGGTGAAACACATAAAGGATTAATTGCCTTTCTAAATGTCATTATTGAAAAAATGGGGCTTGGTCGTTGAAGTGAGAATTGTCCTGGTTATTACAAGGTTTAAACCTTTTGTTCTATAGTGTGTAGGTCCTGCTCGTATAGCCAAAACATCTCTGATCAATTCAGGTACTGTAAGAACTCCACAAGGTGTTCTGTGATACTGTATCTACAAAGACCTTAACAGAAAATCCTTGACCTCCGGTAAATTGTAAGTTACACTTGTTCTCCAGCACACCCCAACAAGATTAGACTAAATTAATATTTTAGAAATTTCCATCAAACACCATGAACTCTATGTTAGGTTTCTCACACAATTTCTAAACAGTTTTTTACAGTAAAGATGGGGGCACTATACAGTGTTTGATTTTTTCTTTCTTACACAATACATATCTGTCCATCTGTCACCAAGGCTTGTCTATGAACCAGGATTAACCAGGGTTAACAATGCACACAGTACATTTTATCTGCCATGAAGCCAAACCAAACCTTATCATAATTCCATAAAAAAATAAAAAAAAATATGCCAATTACAAACATGCAAATTTGTTATGAGTAAATACTGTAAAAATATGTTACATGAGAGGTGAAAAGAACCCAAAGGGGTTCCCCGCTTTGGAAATTCCCTACTTTTTAGGAATGTTCCTTGACAATAAGCTGAGTATAAAGTGTCCCCCTGCTTGGACCTCCAGCAGTCAGATGTACTATATGAGGAAACCTGGCAGCAAGAGTTCAGCTTCCCTCCAATGCCCTCACAAAAATACATTATCATTACACAGTGCTCTTCACATGAAAGGACTTTTAATGTAATGCAGGACATAGTAGGCCCTCAAAAAAGTATAGGATCCATGCTTGGAACTAAATGGCTATGTTCCGAGTCAACCATAATGCGGAGGCTATCTTTTTGTCAACTGGCTATTTCCTGTTAAAGTTCCCTCCCTCGAACTACAAGTGCCACGATTCCTTTTTTGTATGTGTGAGGTAATTTTTCTTCCTCCCACACATCAGTCACCCCACCCACTGAAAAACACCTGTGATCCCTTCAATGCAATAGACAAGTGTTTTCTAACCAAGGTACCTTGTGCTGTTGCAAAACTACAATACACTACAGAATAATCTCCCACCCAGCGATTGCTCTGCCCATTGAAACAAAGACAGGCTCCCTCTGAAACACCTGACTAGTTATGTAATGTCTCGGGCCGCACTGCAACCTGGGAAAACTTGAGACAACGTCATTTTGTATGCTGTTAAAAATAAACACTCAACCGAATTTCACAGAACAATTGCGAGAATAGCCATCAAACACAGGTACAGACACTATATTATGAACTACACTAACTTTACAGCCCCTGTAGCATAGTCAAAAAAATCCCCCTTTGAACCATCCATGTTTTGACTTCCAATGGTTAAATTTCCTAATAGGTGATCTGACTGATATGTCAAAACATTATACATTTGTTATACAATTGCACCACTTATAGTAACATGTTTTGTCTTTTATGAGAATCTCCATCTCATAAAATGATGGTATGCAGCTATGCTAGGAGATATTGGAGGTGGTATCCCCCGTGGGAGCTTTAATAATCCTGAGAATAAAGAGGCTTCAGCACTGGTTTAGCATTGTAGCCCCTTCCCTGTTTTACCTGGCCATATAACTGTGCAGGAAACTGCAACCCACATGACTTCAGCTTCACCTGACTATAGCTATGTCTCAATATACACGACTGCAGGAAACTATTCTGGAAGAGTTGAATTTTGCAATGCTTAATCTGTGCTCCATTCTCAAGATCAGTGGAGGTTGAATTTCCACTGATCATAAAGTCATGACTGGAGAAAAGTAGAGTAAGGATGACATCTTCATTGCCTAACTGAGAAGCTATAGCGTGCAAGCTTTCAAGACCTCTCAGGTGCCTTCATCAGGCTTGTTATATAAAAAGTGTAAAAAAAAAATTAAAAAGGCATCTCCCTTAAATACATTTTCAATAGGCATTTATACAAATTGGAAGCAGATATGATCTACCCAGTGTAGGACAAAGTTCTTTGATCAGTCAATGGTGGGTGGCATCATGGATTGTATATTATAGTCAACCTCTGGAGGTGTCAGAAAAATTCGAATGGGGTCAGGTTGTGTGCATGTCTGGTTTACTGATCCATGACTTAAAAAGTCAAACAATCAAACATCTTTGTTGAATAATACATATATGGTGACAATATAACTACAGTTGTCCTTCAACTTACAATGGCCTCAGGTTACAATACTTACAACATACAATGGCTTTTTCTGGACCATTGTTAATTGAAACCATACACAACATACAATACTACAGCTAGTCCAGAGTTCTGAAGCGTGTCAATGTCTGGAAGATCTGGCCAATCAAAATGGATATTTCACTGGTAAAACACCTGTATTACTGAAGTGTATGCACTGACTGGCTGTCTGGTAGTGCCCCCTACAGTACAGGGTGGTAATACATGTTCTGTACTACTCTTTACCTGTGCCATGGTTAGCTGTTCCTTTGGACACCTAGTGAAGGTGGCTACATTTTACTTTTTTGGGGCACAGTGTGTACTGTACAGGACCCTGAAGAAGCTCCTGCCCTCTACATAGACAGTGACTTACAGCTCCCAGCAGCTCACGTTGCTTCCACCGGGACTGGTGGAAGCAGCGTGAGCTGCGAAACGGACGTCGTCCCGTCTCTTCTCCCCTCCTGACGTTCTTATGTACCTCAAGCGGGAATAAAGAATTGTAATTGCATCCGGAGCGAGTGCCGTGGTCTTCTTCTACACAAGGTACATTGCATTGAGCTACGTCTTTGACCACTGAGCACCGGGTGGAGCAATCAGTTATTGAATATTGGCTGGTCAGAGCTGATTCACAGGATTGTGCCACAGAGGAAGATAGGGAGTGCTGACTGTACATTCTCTTTGGACTTTCTTACTTTTATATGTAAGGACTTGCTTTATCTGTATTAGTGATCTACTTATTTTTCTTTACTTCTCTCTTTTTCCTGTGTTTGGATGACAATGTAGGGCTTCAGAACCAATTATCAGATGTGCATATAGATGGTCTCAACATACAATGGTTTCAGCATACAATGGTCATTTTGGAAGCGATTAATATTGTAACTTAAGGGATCACTACATACCACTCCGATTTGCAAAAAAAAATTGGAGATTTGAGGTTTTTCTTCTTGACAACCATTACTTTATACTGTGATGTAGAAAAATAGTAGTTTCTTAGTAGTTTTCCTTATTGTAAACACAACAAGTACTTTTAGATATTGTATTCTAAAGTGAACATATAGAATATTCCAAATTTACAGTATCTGGGTTATGCACACAGTGCAATTAGGCTTTGCACTATATGCCTTCTTCCTGTTTCCAATACACAAAAAGTAAATTTTATTCCATGAACAGTCTTAGTTTGCAAAGTAATTTGCTGTTCATGGGGATGTGGAGATGCTGTCTGCTATTTGAAAAATTAAATAAAGCAAAATCATTTGCTTGAATAAAAAATGATATTAAAATGTTTCTTTTAAAAGTCCATTAAATACAACGTGTCAAATTAGCTTTCAATTTACTTTGAAGTGCTCCAAAAATGTGTATGCAGATAAGATAGATATGCCTTTCTTGATTGTACAGTATATGGATTATAAATCCTGTAATTTCTTAAAAGAAGATTTGGCTTCACAAACCTTGCATTTTCTTGACCTGAGACAAAGAATGATTTTGAAAAAATTATTTTGTTATCCTAACCCTTGTCTTGGTTTTAGATATGAGAAAGGGAAATAGCTGCAGCAAGTTTGTATGATATATTTATTTGGAAACTAGGTTTCAAGCTTTAAAGGGGTACTCCGGTGCTTAGACATCTTATCCCCTATCCAAAGGATAGGGGATAAGATGCCTGATCGCGGGAGTCCCGCCACTGGGGACCCCCGGGATCATGCATGCGGCACCCCGTTTGTAATCAGTCCCCGGAGCGTGTTCGCTCCGGGACTGATTACCGGCGTCTACAGGGCGGCGGCGTGTGACATCACGCCCCCGCCCCATGTGATGTCACGCTCCGCCCCTCAATGCAAGCCTACGGGAGGGGCGTGAAAGCTGTCACGCCCCCTCCCGTAGGCTTGCATTGAGGGGCGGAACATGAAATCACATGGGGGCGGGGGTGTGACGTCACACGCCGCCCGCCTTGTAGTCACTGGTAATCAGGACCGGAGCGAACACGCTCCGGGGACTGATTACAAACGGGGTGCCGCGTGCATGATGCCTGGGGTCCCCAGCGGCGGGACTCCCGCGATCAGGCATCTTATCCCCTATCCTTTGTATAGGGGATAAGATGTCTAAGCACCGGGGTACCCCTTTAATGAAAGTAATATATAGGTAAATGGACCCAATGATAACAACCACTCTCTCACACAAGTTTTTTGAGTCTAATATAATCGTTTGGTCTCATGAAGGTTAAGTAGACCAAAAATGTTTATTATCAATCTGATGTGCTGAATGCATGTAAAAACAAAACAGAACACAGGACCTTTGAACATATCCAGATTGCTGTGATTTTCTAGTCAAGTCTTCCTTCTCTTTTGCCAGGCATTTGGTGAATGCTGCCAATCTTTTTGATAAATATTATCCTGCAGAAAGTTGTGTGTTCCTGTGAATTGTAACCATATACTTATGTATTTCTACACAGCTAGTTTTTAAACTACTTATATACCTTGCAGGCTCCCTTTAACTGCTTCTGCCTAAGGTTATGCCTGGCTGCTAGAAAGATCTGCTACTTTACTCATTGCTTGCCTGAATGTTAAGTTAAAGGAGTAGGGTAAGTAATTAGTAAATTACTTATATTTAAAAATCTTAATCATTCCAGTACTTATCAGCTGCTGTATGCTCCAGAGGAAGTTGTGTAGTTCCTTTCTGTCTGACTACAGTGCTCTCTGCTGACACCTCTGTCCATGTCAGGAACTGTCCAGAGTAGGATAGGTTTGCTATGGGGATTTGCTTCTAAAATGGACAGAGTTGTCAGCAGAGAACACAGTGGTCAGACAGAAAGGAAATTCAAAAAGAAAAGAACTTCTTGTGGAGCATACAGCAGCTGATAAGTACTAGAAGGATTATGATTTATTAATAGAAGTAATTTACAAATCTGTTTAACTTTCCGGAGCCAGATCATATATAAAAAAAAAGTTTTTGCCTTGAATACCCCTTTAAACCTCTATACTGCAAAGAACAGAAAGGTAGAGGAGATAGTTAATGGTAGATAGCTTTAGCACAAAAACAAAAGCCTACAATTCTTTTTTTTTTTTTTTTTTTCTTGATTCACATTATTCCCTGTAAATAAAACTAAAGGGCTGCTAAGTGATTTTCAAGAGTTCACTCATCTCTAGTTTTCCATCGGAGTACCCCTTTAAAGTCTGTTGTCTTGCCTCTATCGTGTGATCCCTAAATCTGTTTGCTAAAGCATTATTTCTAGACCCTACATTCGAACATAATGTAACAGATATTAAATGGCAAATTTTAGAACAAGTTCCAGTCCATACAAATGTAAAGCAAAATGGAAAGTACCTTATTCAAATAAAGATGTACTGGATTAAAGAGATAGATACTTTACTAAAAAGTATGAACGAATGTAGCTGGTGTAACTTTTTTTAATAACAATTGATTTTGTATACACTATTGATATATTTATAGAAGCTATAGTAAATATTCTTATTCCTAGACTCATTCTTGATTAACGTTTGGATTGTCTGCCTGCCTGTTGTTCCTCACCGTAATTTTGACTTACAGCCTGTATACCGTGATCAACATACTCTGCATGCATTGACCTCTGCTTACTCATGATTATACACCTGCCTTGCCCTTCTGTTACCTCACCTGGGACTTGTTGTACTACCTTTGTTCTTATTTACTGGCTGTGACCCATGGATTCATCTGATCATGCTCCTTTCCTGTGGCCATGTGCTGGACCTGTCTCTACGTCCATGTCCTATTATCAGCACAGTGTCTGACTGCCAACTGGTGACTGGAGTTGTGGGAAAACCCAAGGATCCCTTAAACTATTAACCCTAATTTAGCCAGTACCAAACTAGTTTTGGCCAAGGGATCTACTACCTCACCTTAAAAATAACTCTTATAGATGGTTTAACATTTTACACCTTTGGCTCCTTATTTTACTTATGCAGGCTTAACTCTTTAACCTCCTGAGCGGTATTCCCGAGCGTGACTCAGGGTTAATTTTCCCTGCCAGGATCGGTAACCCCGGGTCACGCTCGGGGTAGAATTGCAGAGTTCCCGGCTGGGCTGCATGATATATCGCAAAAGCAATGCGATATAGCGATGCTGCCCCCCGGGAAAACATGCAATTATCTGCTCTGGTCAGCTCCCGTTGCGGGGGCCGGCCAGGGCAGGTAAAGAAAAATACTAAAAGTCAGTGTTTCCCTACCAGGGGGCCTCCAGCTGTTGCAAAACTACAACTCTCAGCATGCCCGAACAGCCAAAGGCTGTCCGGGCATGCTGGGAGTAGTAGTTTCACAACAGCTGGAGGCCCCCTGGTAGAAAAACACTGAGCTAAGTGTAAAAGGAAGAAGTAGTAAAATAAAAAAACCTTTTGCTCACCTAGTCCCGGTCCCTGAAGATGCCGTTCCCCTCCATGCGGTCCGGGGTGTCCTCTATTCACTATTCATCTTCTAGGACCTTTCACTTTTCAGCCAATCACAGGGTGTAAAGCCTGTGATTGGCTGAAGGGGAAAGGGCTTGTTCTGCAGCAAATACACTAGGTTTGAAATCTGCCCGGCAAACCTAGTGTATCCTGCTGCAGGACAAGGTGACAAGGTGAGAAGGGGGGATGAATGTGACAAGGGGGGAATGTGACAAGTGGGGAATGTGACAAGGGGGGGGAATGTGACTGGGGGGGAATGTGACAGGGGGGGATGTGACAGGGGGGGAGGGGAATGTGACATGAAGGGGGGATGTGACGGGGGGAGGGGAATGTGACATGAAGGGGGGATGTGACAGGGGGGGAGGGGAATGTGACATGAAGGGGGGATGTGACAAGGGGGTGGGATGTGACAGGGGGAGGGGAATGTAACATGAAGGGGGAGAATGTGACAAGGGGGGAATGTGACAAGGGGAGAAGAATGTGACAAGGAGGGGGGAGAATGTGACAAGGAGGGGGGGAGAATGTGACAAGGAGGGGGGAGAATGTGACGGGGGATGTGACAAGGGAGGGGAAATGTGACGAAGGAGATGTGAAATGGGCGGAGGGAGATGTGAAATTCAGTTAAAAAAAATTGTACCGCTTTTGGTACACATTTCCAGACAGAATCATACCGCCAGGGAGGTTAAGGACTCAGCCCATTTTGGACTTAAAGACCCTGCCAATTTTAGTTCTTGCACTTTTGTATTTTCCTCCTCCCCTTCTTAAAATCTGAACACTTTCAATTTTACACCTTCAGATCCATATAATGCTTGTTTTTTGCATCACCAATCACATGTTGTAATGACATTGTCACTTATTTTATAACATAATCTGCGGCAATAAAAAAAAATTATTTGTAGGTTGAAATAAAAAAAACTAAATTTTGTAAGTTTTGGGGGCTTCTGTTTCTACACAGTGCACTTTTTGGTAAAAACAAGACCTTATCTTTATTATGTAGGTCCATACAGTTACAAAAGTTTTATTTTATTTTACTACTTAAAAAAAAAAATAATTATAACTACATGCACCAAAATTAGTGTGTTTTAAATTGTAATATTCTGACCCCTATAATTTTTTTACTTTTCCACATATGGGGCTATATGAGGGCTCATTTTGCGTCGTGGTCTGTAGTTTTTATTGGTACCATTTTTGTTTTGATGGGACTTTTTTGATTGCATTTTATAAATGCTTTTATGCTACATGAACTGATCAAAAATCCATAATTGTGATATGTTTTTCTTGTGTATGCCATCGACCATGTGGTTTAACTAACCTTGTAGGTACCACATATGTTTATTTTTTATTACACAATTTTATTTGAAATTTTTTTTTTATTAGTGGAGTGGCTTATTCACATTTCTTAACATTTTCTAATACATTTTTTACTTTTATTTCTCATAGGGGACTTTATTATACAATCTTTTGATTGCATACACTGCTATCAGTGTTTTCAGTGCTCTGCTGCTCCAGCCTGCCATGGCTGGCTGGGAGCATCAGAACACTGATCGGACAGTGAGGAGGCAGGTAAGGGCCCTCTCACCTCTTCTCAACTTTGGGACATTGTGATTTGACCGTGATGGCTCAGATAAGCTCTGCTGAGCTGGCAGGATCGTTTTATTTACATTTCAGATGACGCATTCAACTTTGATCTGTCACGATTCGGCTAGCTGGTTGTGGATCCTCTGTGTCAGCGAGGGATTGGCGTGGACCGTGCCGGTGGACCGGTTCTAAGATGCTACTGGTTTTCACCAGAGCCCGCCGCAAAGCGGGATGGTCTTGCTGCGGCGGTAGCAACCAGGTCGTATCCACTAGCAATGGCTCAACCTCACTGACTGCTGAGAAGGCGTGGGACAGAAGGACTAGGCAGAGACAAGGTCAGACGTAGCAGAAGGTCGGGGCAGGCGGCAAGGTACGTAGTCAAAATGGCAATAGCAGGAGGTCAGGAACACAGTATGGACAAACACAGTAATAGCTTTCTCAAGGCACTAAGGCAACAAGATCCGGCAAGGGAGTGCAGGGGAAGTGAGCATAAGTAGGGCAAGGAACAGGTGCAGCTAATCAAGGTGATTGGGCCAGGCACCATCATTGGTGCACTGGCTCTTTAAATCTCAGAGCGCTGGCGCACGCGCGCCCTAGAGAGCGGAGCCGCGCGCGCCAGAGCATGACAGCCGGGGACCGGGACAGGTAAGTGACCTGGGATGCGATTCGCGGGCGGGCACGTCCCGCTATGCGAATCGCATCCCCGCCGGCCATGTCAGTGCAGCGCTCCCGGTCAGCGGGTCTGACCGGGGCGCTGCAGGGAGAGAAATGCCGCGAGCGCTTCGGGGAGGAGCAGGGACCCGGAGCGCTCGGCGTAACAGTACCCCCCCTTAGGTCTCCCCCTCTTTTTGTCGGGATGTCGCTCCACAGAGGACGAGGACATCGGGAGCGACTGTAGAGTCTCCCTCCGGGGGACAGCGAAGTCCTGGGTATGCCCATGCATGGCAGATAGTCCAGAAGGAGTGGGAATGGGGAGGGGGGGCAGAGGGTGAGGCTTGACACGGGGCAGAGTGTCACCAGGACGGGGACTATGAGGAGGCACGGCACGGTCCTGACAGGCCTTGGGGAGACCAGGCACAGGAGGGGACACTGAGGACTGACAGACGGGGCTGGGAGCAGACGTGAGGCACTCCTTGCGGCAAGCAGGACCCCAATTCTTGATCTCCCCGGTGGTCCAGTCAAGGGTGGGAGAATGGTGCTGGAGCCATGGCAGACCAAGGAGGATTTCAGAGGTACAGCCGGGCAAAACCAAAAATTCAATTTCCTCGAGATGCGGTCCAATGTTCATAAGCAGGGGAACTGTGCGATAACGCACAGTGCAATGCAGCTTGACCCCGTTGACCGAAGAAATATAGAGCGGCTTGATGAGACGGGTCACCGGGATGCAGTACGTATCAAGCAAAGAGGCCAGAATAAAATTTCCAGAAGAACCAGAGTCCAAGACGGTCACAGCAGAGAAGGAGGAGTTGGCAGAAGGAGAAATCCGTACGGGCACAGAGAGAGATGGAGAAGCAGACTCCGTACCCAGAGACGCCAGGCCTACATGAGCAGGTTGCGTGCGTGCATTTTCCAGACGTGGAGGACGAATAGGGCAATTCACCAAGAAATGTTCGGTACTAGCGCAGTACAGACATAGATTTTTATCCCTACGGCAAGACCTCTCTTCAATAGTCAGGTGAGACCGATCTACTTGCATAGGCTCTTCGGCGGGAGGCACAGGGGTAGATTGCAAGGGATATCGAGAGAGAGGTGCCCAGGGATTAAAGTCTTTTTCCTGGCGGAGTTCCTGGTTTCTTTCCGAAAAACGCATGTCAATGCGGGTGGCCAAATGGATACGTTCATGCAGGTTGGCAGGAATCTCTCGTGCGGCCAGCACATCTTTGATGTTACTGGATAGGCCTTTTTTAAAGGTCGCGCAAAGAGCCTCGTTGTTCCAAGATAATTCGGAAGCGAGAGTACGAAATCGGATGGCGTACTCGCCTACTGAAGAATTACCCTGGACCAGGTTCAGCAGGGCAGTCTCGGCAGAAGAAGCTCGGGCTGGTTCCTCGAAGACACTGCGAACCTCAGAGAAGAAGGAGTGTACAGAGGCGGTGACAGGGTCATCGCAGTCCCAGAGCGGTGTGGCCCAAGACAAAGCCTTCCCAGACAGGAGACTGACCACAAAAGCCACCTTCGACCGTTCTGTAGGAAATTGGTCCGACAACATATCCAAATGTAGGGAACATTGTGACAGAAAACCACGGCAGAGTCTAGAGTCCCCATCAAATTTGTCCGGCAGGGACAAGCGGAGGTTAGGAGCGGCCGCTCGCTGCAGAGGAGGTGCAGGAGCCGGCGGAGGAGAAGGTTGTTGCTGTTGCAGCTGCTGTAGCTGTGACTGAAGTTGCTGTAGCTGTGGCTGAAGTTGCTGAAGCTGTGACTGAAGTTGCTGTGTCATGGTGGTTAAGTACGACAACTGGTTTTCTTGTTGGGCGATCAGTCGGGATTGCTGGGCGACCAGCGTGGATATATCAGCGATACTTGGCAGCGGCACGTCAGCGGGATCCATGGCCGGATCTACTGTCACGATTCGGCTAGCTGGTTGTGGATCCTCTGTGTCAGCGAGGGATTGGCGTGGACCGTGCCGGTGGACCGGTTCTAAGATGCTACTGGTATTCACCAGAGCCCGCCGCAAAGCGGGATGGTCTTGCTGCGGCGGTAGCAACCAGGTCGTATCCACTAGCAACGGCTCAACCTTGCTGACTGCTGAGAAGGCGTGGGACAGAAGGACTAGGCAGAGACAAGGTCAGACGTAGCAGAAGGTCGGGGCAGGCGGCAAGGTACGTAGTCAAAATGGCAATAGCAGGAGGTCAGGAACACAGTATGGACAAACACAGTAATAGCTTTCTCAAGGCACTAAGGCAACAAGATCCGGCAAGGGAGTGCAGGGGAAGTGAGCATAAGTAGGGCAAGGAACAGGTGCAGCTAATCAAGGTGATTGGGCCAGGCACCATCATTGGTGCACTGGCTCTTTAAATCTCAGAGCGCTGGCGCACGCGCGCCCTAGAGAGCGGAGCCGCGCGCGCCAGAGCATGACAGCCGGGGACCGGGACAGGTAAGTGACCTGGGATACGATTCGCGGGCGGGCGCGTCCCGCTATGCGAATCGCATCCCCGCCGGCCATGTCAGTGCAGCGCTCCCGGTCAGCGGGTCTGACCGGGGCGCTGCAGGGAGAGTAACGCCGTGAGCGCTTCGGGGAGGAGCAGGGACCCGGAGCGCTCGGCGTAACATGATCATTGCAAATAAAGTAAAGTTAATGCCAGGGATCGGCCTGATCAGTGATGTTCGGCATTAACCCGGGGTCCTGGCTGCAAAAAAAGCAACCGGGACCCACACGGTATAAAGTGTAGTGTATGTTACGCCGAGCGCTCCGGGTCCCCGCTCCTCCCCGGAGCGCTCGCTTCACTCTCCCCGCGGCAGCGCTCCGGTCACGTCCTCTGACCCGGGGCGCTGCGATTCCGCTGCCAGCCGGGATGCGATTCGCGATGCGGGTAGCGCCCGCTCGCGATGCGCACCCCGGCTCCCCTACCTGACTCGCTCTCCGTCTGTTCTGTCCCGGCGCGCGCGGCCCCGCTCCCTAGGGCGCGCGCGCGCCGGGTCTCTGCGATTTAAAGGGCCACTGCGCCGCTGATTGGCGCAGTGGTTCCAATTAGTGTTTACACCTGTGCACTTCCCTATATCACCTCACTTCCCCTTCACTCCCTCGCCGGATCTTGTTGCCTTAGTGCCAGTGAAAGCGTTCCTTGTGTGTTCCTTGCCTGTGTTTCCAGACCTTCTGCCGTTGCCCCTGACTACGATCCTTGCTGCCTGCCCCGACCTTCTGCTATGTCCGACCTTGCTTTTGCCTACTCCCTTGTACCGCGCCTATCTTCAGCAGCCAGAGAGGTGAGCCGTTGCTAGTGGATACGACCTGGTCACTACCGCCGCAGCAAGACCATCCCGCTTTGCGGCGGGCTCTGGTGAAAACCAGTAGTGGCTTAGAACCGGTCCACTAGCACGGTCCACGCCAATCCCTCTCTGGCACAGAGGATCCACTACCTGCCAGCCGGCATCGTGACAGTAGATCCGGCCATGGATCCCGCTGAAGTTCCTCTGCCAGTTGTCGCTGACCTCACCACGGTGGTCGCCCAGCAGTCACAACAGATAGCGCAACAAGGCCAACAGCTGTCTCAACTGACCGTTATGCTACAACAGTTACTACCACAGCTTCAGCAGTCATCTCCTCCGCCAGCTCCTGCACCTCCTCCGCAGCGAGTGGCCGCTCCTGGGATACGCTTATCCTTGCCGGATAAATTTGATGGGGACTCTAAGTTTTGCCGTGGCTTTCTTTCCCAATGTTCCCTGCATCTGGAGATGATGTCGGACCTGTTTCCCACTGAAAGGTCTAAGGTGGCTTTCGTGGTCAGCCTTCTGTCCGGAAAAGCCCTGTCATGGGCCACACCGCTCTGGGACCGCAATGACCCCGTCACTGCCTCTGTACACTCCTTCTTCTCGGAAATCCGAAGTGTCTTTGAGGAACCTGCCCGAGCCTCTTCTGCTGAGACTGCCCTGTTGAACCTGGTCCAGGGTAATTCTTTCGTTGGCGAGTATGCCGTACAATTCCGTACTCTTGCTTCAGAATTGTCCTGGAATAATGAGGCCCTCTGCGCGACCTTCAAAAAAGGCCTATCCAGCAACATTAAAGATGTTCTGGCCGCACGAGAAATTCCTGCTAATCTACATGAACTTATTCACCTAGCCACTCGCATTGACATGCGTTTTTCCGAAAGGCGTCAGGAACTCCGCCAAGATATGGACTCTGTTCGCACGAGGCGTTTCTTCTCCTCGGCTCCTCTCTCCTCTGGTCCCCTGCAATCTGTTCCTGTGCCTCCCGCCGTGGAGGCTATGCAGGTCGACCGGTCTCGCCTGACACCTCAAGAGAGGACACGACGCCGTATGGAGAACCTCTGCCTGTACTGTGCTAGTACCGAACACTTCCTGAGAGATTGTCCTATCCGTCCTCCCCGCCTGGAAAGACGTACGCTGACTCCGCACAAAGGTGAGACAGTCCTTGATGTCTACTCAGCTTCTCCACGTCTTACTGTGCCTGTGCGGATGTCTGCCTCTGCCTTCTCCTTCTCTACAGTGGCCTTCTTGGACTCTGGATCTGCAGGAAATTTTATTTTGGCCTCTCTCGTCAACAGGTTCAACATCCCGGTGACCAGTCTCGCCAGACCCCTCTACATCAATTGTGTAAATAATGAAAGATTGGACTGTACCATACGTTTCCGCACGGAGCCCCTTCTTATGAGCATCGGATCTCATCATGAGAGGATTGAACTTTTGGTCCTCCCCAATTGCACCTCGGAAATTCTCCTTGGACTTCCCTGGCTTCAACTTCATTCCCCTACCCTGGATTGGTCCACTGGGGAGATCAAGAGTTGGGGGTCCTCTTGTTCCAAGAACTGTCTAAAACCGGTTCCCAGTAACCCTTGCCGTAACTCTGTGGTTCCTCCAGTAACCGGTCTCCCTAAGGCCTATATGGACTTCGCGGATGTGTTCTGCAAAAAACAAGCTGAGACTCTACCTCCTCACAGGCCTTATGATTGCCCTATCGACCTCCTCCCGGGCACTACTCCACCCCGGGGCAGAATTTATCCTCTCTCTGCCCCAGAGACTCTTGCCATGTCCGAATACGTCCAGGAGAATCTAAAAAAGGGCTTTATCCGTAAATCCTCCTCTCCTGCCGGAGCCGGATTTTTCTTTGTGTCCAAAAAGGATGGCTCCCTACGTCCTTGCATTGACTACCGCGGTCTTAATAAAATCACGGTTAAGAACCGCTACCCCTTACCCCTCATCTCTGAACTCTTTGATCGCCTCCAAGGTGCCCACATCTTCACTAAATTGGACTTAAGAGGCGCCTATAACCTCATCCGCATCAGAGAGGGGGACGAGTGGAAAACGGCATTTAACACCAGAGATGGACACTTTGAGTATCTGGTCATGCCCTTTGGACTGTGCAACGCCCCTGCCGTCTTCCAAGACTTTGTCAATGAAATTTTTCGTGATCTGTTATACTCCTGTGTTGTTGTATATCTGGACGATATCCTAATTTTTTCTGCCAATCTAGAAGAACACCGCCAGCATGTCCGTATGGTTCTTCAGAGACTTCGTGACAACCAACTCTATGCCAAAATTGAGAAATGTCTGTTTGAATGCCAATCTCTTCCTTTTCTAGGATATTTGGTCTCTGGCCAGGGACTACAGATGGATCCAGACAAACTCTCTGCCGTCTTAGATTGGCCACGCCCCTCCGGACTCCGTGCCATCCAACGCTTTTTGGGGTTCGCCAATTATTACAGGCAATTTATTCCACATTTTTCTACCATTGTGGCTCCTATCGTGGCTTTAACCAAAAAAAATGCTGATCCCAAGTCCTGGCCTCCTCAAGCAGAAGACGCCTTTAAACGACTCAAGTCTGCCTTTTCTTCGGCTCCCGTCCTCTCCAGACCTGACCCTTCCAAACCCTTCCTATTGGAGGTTGATGCCTCCTCAGTGGGAGCTGGAGCTGTTCTTCTACAAAAAAATTCTTCCGGGCATGCTGTCACTTGTGGTTTTTTCTCTAGGACCTTCTCTCCAGCGGAGAGGAACTACTCCATCGGGGATCGAGAGCTTCTAGCCATTAAATTAGCACTTGAGGAATGGAGGCATCTGCTGGAGGGATCAAGTTCTCCTGTTATTATCTACACCGACCACAAGAACCTCTCCTACCTCCAGTCTGCCCAACGGCTGAATCCTCGCCAGGCCCGGTGGTCTCTGTTCTTTGCCCGATTTAATTTTGAGATTCACTTTCGTCCTGCCGATAAGAACATTAGGGCCGATGCTCTCTCTCGTTCCTCGGATGCCTCAGAAGTTGAACTCTCTCCGCAACACATCATTCCACCTGACTGCCTGATCTCCACTTCTCCTGCCTCCATCAGGCAGACTCCTCCAGGAAAGACCTTTGTTTCTCCTCGCCAACGCCTCGGAATCCTCAAATGGGGTCACTCCTCCCATCTCGCAGGTCATGCGGGTATCAAGAAATCTGTGCAACTCATCTCCCGCTTCTATTGGTGGCCGACTCTGGAGACGGATGTTGTGGACTTTGTGCGAGCCTGCACTATCTGTGCCCGGGATAAGACTCCTCGCCAGAAGCCCGCTGGTTTTCTTCATCCTCTGCCTGTCCCCGAACAGCCTTGGTCTCTGATTGGTATGGATTTTATTACTGATTTACCCCCTTCCCGTGGCAACACTGTTATTTGGGTGGTCGTTGATCGATTCTCCAAAATGGCACATTTCATCCCTCTTCCTGGTCTTCCTTCTGCGCCTCAGTTGGCTAAACAATTTTTTGTACACATTTTTCGTCTTCACGGATTGCCTACGCAGATTGTCTCGGATAGAGGCGTCCAATTCGTGCCTAAATTCTGGAGGGCTCTCTGTAAACAACTCAAGATTAAATTAAATTTTTCTTCTGCATATCATCCCCAGTCCAATGGACAAGTAGAAAGGATTAACCAGATCTTGGGTGATTATTTGCGACATTTTGTTTCCTCCCGCCAGGATGACTGGGCAGATCTCCTCCCATGGGCCGAATTCTCGTATAACTTCAGGGTCTCTGAGTCTTCCTCCAAATCCCCATTTTTCGTGGTGTACGGCCGTCACCCTCTTCCCCCCCTCCCTACTCCCTTGCCCTCTGGTCTGCCCGCTGTGGATGAAATTTCTCGTGACCTTTCCATCATATGGAGAGAGACCCAAAATTCTCTCTTACAGGCTTCATCACGCATGAAGAAGTTCGCGGATAAGAAAAGAAGAGCTCCCCCCGTTTTTTCCCCTGGAGACAAGGTATGGCTCTCCGCTAAATATGTCCGCTTCCGTGTCCCTAGCTACAAGTTGGGACCACGCTATCTTGGTCCTTTCAAAATTTTGTGTCAAATTAATCCTGTCTCTTATAAACTTCTTCTTCCTCCCTCTCTTCGTATCCCTAATGCCTTTCACGTCTCTCTTCTCAAACCACTCATCCTCAACCGTTTTTCTCCCAAGTCTGTTCCTCCCACTCCTGTTTCCGGCTCCTCGGACATCTTCTCGGTCAAAGAAATTTTAGCTGCCAAAAAGGTCAGAGGGAAAAATTTTTTTTTAGTGGACTGGGAGGGTTGTGGTCCTGAAGAGAGATCCTGGGAACCTGAGGACAACATCCTAGACAAAAGTCTGCTCCTCAGGTTCTCAGGCTCTAAGAAGAGGGGGAGACCCAAGGGGGGGGGTACTGTTACGCCGAGCGCTCCGGGTCCCCGCTCCTCCCCGGAGCGCTCGCTTCACTCTCCCCGCGGCAGCGCTCCGGTCACGTCCTCTGACCCGGGGCGCTGCGATTCCGCTGCCAGCCGGGATGCGATTCGCGATGCGGGTAGCGCCCGCTCGCGATGCGCACCCCGGCTCCCCTACCTGACTCGCTCTCCGTCTGTTCTGTCCCGGCGCGCGCGGCCCCGCTCCCTAGGGCGCGCGCGCGCCGGGTCTCTGCGATTTAAAGGGCCACTGCGCCGCTGATTGGCGCAGTGGTTCCAATTAGTGTTTACACCTGTGCACTTCCCTATATCACCTCACTTCCCCTTCACTCCCTCGCCGGATCTTGTTGCCTTAGTGCCAGTGAAAGCGTTCCTTGTGTGTTCCTTGCCTGTGTTTCCAGACCTTCTGCCGTTGCCCCTGACTACGATCCTTGCTGCCTGCCCCGACCTTCTGCTATGTCCGACCTTGCTTTTGCCTACTCCCTTGTACCGCGCCTATCTTCAGCAGCCAGAGAGGTGAGCCGTTGCTAGTGGATACGACCTGGTCACTACCGCCGCAGCAAGACCATCCCGCTTTGCGGCGGGCTCTGGTGAAAACCAGTAGTGGCTTAGAACCGGTCCACTAGCACGGTCCACGCCAATCCCTCTCTGGCACAGAGGATCCACTACCTGCCAGCCGGCATCGTGACAGTGTAGCTCGTGAGCATGCTTCAAACCTCCGTATTGGGTCCAGGGCATACAGGTATGCCCTGCATCCTTAAGTACCTGGACGCAAGGGCGTACCCATACGTCCTGTGTTCTTAACTGGTTAATGCAGCAGTAAACTAAATTAGATAGATAATGTATCTGGTAACTGTAATATTAATAATGATACATTCATAGTACAAACAACAATACTACTGAAATAGTATCTGCAAGGGAATCAATATATATATATATATATATATATATATATATATATATATATATCTTTCATTTGTGACTAGATGGATCATCAATCAGCAAGAACAACTATCCGTGTGACATCTGACTAATAGTTTCATTAATGTACATGATTACCTTTGTTTTATTATGGGAATTACTCTACTTTAGGGATTTCTTTGTGCACCTGAACAAAGTTTCAGTTAATTGCACTGGTGATTCCCATCACAGCCAACAATCTTAATGATATATACTATAATTTTTCATGTGTTGAATATATAATATTAAATAATAAGACAACCCTTTATATAAGAGGTAAGAAATTATATGGATGTTAAAGCAGATTACAAATGTTATTCATTTATTCTCAGAACACTAATTAGAATAATAAAATAATAATCTCATGCAATTGTACAAAATGTTTCTTGTTACTTTGTATTGCGTATTGTATAATAAATAATAGATATGTCTCAAACATGTCTTTTATCAAATGGAAAGAGTTTTCTTTTATATTTCTTTTTATAAGATTGATATTTGAAAATCAATGAATAAGATCCACTGAACAATAGAGTTACAAATATAACTCTTTTGTTAACTGAATAAGGATTCTTCAAAGAAGACTTGGGAGTCACAGTAAAAGTCTTGGAATAATGACTAATTGAGTTCACTATGCTTTTAGACAACTTCAGGTAAAGGCAATATTGAATACTACAGCATTGCTTAACAAGTTAATGCACTTTAAGACAAAAATAATTACTCTACTTAGATTTACTTTTACGAATGATCAACATGAACTGCGCAAAAAGACTTGAGCAGTTATGTTGCTAATATGATCAATATATTGGCCATCATATGTCAAGCAAATACTAAAACAGATGCTTTACTCATTTGTCAAAATACTCATTTTGACATGAGTATATATAAATACGAACATATATTCATATAGATGGCTGCATGCTGTATACAGTGATCACACATCTACTTACTCACCTCCATTTATGCTCCATCTCTTTCTTTGTAGCCTTGCCTCTAGTGATCATGTAATGACAGTCGGGACTACACATCAAGATTACTTTTAGCATGTTTTTTTTTATTTTATTAATAAAGTAATATATTAATTAGCAAAATATGAACAGACCCTTCATGCACTTTCCCTAGGGTTGAGCACAGAAAATGTACTATCCATTTTTTTAAAAGCTAAGGAGGGCTGTGATAGAGTGTTTTTTTTTTTTTCTTAAAATAAAATATTTCTATTGTACATTTTTTAATTACTTTACAAACTTAATAGTGGAATCCATATTATAGACAAAGTTCATTAAAAAGCCGAGGCTTAGTGTTATCCCCAAAAACAGTTTGCACTAACCCTCATGTATTACCCATTACCCTCTGTCACAGGGGTACAGTGAATAGCCCCTTTAACAGGCCTGTAGCATTAGGAATGGTGCTCCTGTCTAGGTGCAGGTGGTAACAGGCAGAGATTATTTAGACTGGGATGGGAAAAAAAACAATGATCCCCACCCTGGTAATGTCAGGCTGCTGCTGCTTGATCTGGTATCTGGGTATCTGGTTAATAACGAAAATTTTTATTTATTTTAGAAAAAACATACGTGGCCCCATATTTTCATTATCATCCAGATACTAACCAAGCAGCAGCAGCTGCTAGTCATCATTGTAGTCCACCAAATCCCAAGTAGTCCTCCCCATCTAGGTATCTGGATGAAGATGAAGAAGAGAAAAACACAAACAATTGGTTAATACAGTCTGGACACTATTCCCTCTGCGTAAAGGGTCTGTTTCAAATGTGAAGACTTACTTACCCCTCTTGCTTCTGTGTAATCCTGTCCCTAGTGACATCATCCCCAGAGGTGGGACTACACAGTACCAGGCCGAAAAGGAACAAGGTAAGGTAAGTGGACAACTCTGGCCACTATATTTAGTATAAAGTCATCTTAATAGTTGCTGTATACTGTAAACAACCAAACAGTCATATAGCACCACTCAGCAGTGCTAGTTAACTTTTTCCTTGCTTGGCCAGAACAGAGTGCTAGGCCCCACAAGGAGTTATAGTTATATGGTGTTTTCCAAGGTCATAAAATGCCAGAAAAACCTTTGATGAAACCAAGCATTTCTGCTACTATTGAGCTCCTGAGAGTTCCCTCCATGAGGCACATCATTTTCTCTTTCTTTCCAATTCAGGGGTTGAGAACATGCTCTATAACATGATGCTAATAGACCAGATAGCTTTTCCATGATGACAGATTCCCTTTTATTTACTTTGCATGGACAGTGATGATTCTCTAAACTCTAACAGATGGAGGTACACAGTCTTCCTCTCTCTCCAGCACAAAGCTCTTGCAAAGTGCTGCCTACATTTAAAGGGGTACTCCGGTGAAAACCTTTTTTCTTTTAAATCAACTGGTGGCAGAAAGTTAAACATATTTGTAAATTACTTCTATTAAAAATCTTAGAGGAAATTATTTTCTTTTTGGAATGCTCTCTGATGACATCACGGGCACAGTTCTCTCTGCTGATGTTATTATTATAATAATAATAATAATAATAATAATAATAACGCTTTATTTATTGTTATACTTAGTGGGATTTGAACCCAAGTCCCCAGCACTGCAAGGCAGCAGTGCTAACCACTGAGCCACCATGCTGCCCAAGAATCCTATGGAGGACTTCAATAAAGAATTGAAGACAATATTAATAACAGCGAAAAGTGAGAGTTTGATTTCAGAGGATGAATTTAAAGTTCTGTATAACCCTACACCAACTATCGCAACAATGTACGCACTTCCTAAGGTGCATAATAAAAACCCGACCTATTCCCGGTCGTCCCATTGTTTCGGGAAATGACAACCTGACTCAGGGAATCAGTTTATACGTGGATCAATTCCTTGCACAATTTGTAACAAGCTTACCGTCTTATTTGCGGGATACCAAAGATGTGGTTACGAAACTACAAGAATTGACGTTTCCAGTAACGACACTTATTGCTAGTTTGGATGTGGAGTCCCTGTATACGAACATCTCTCATGATTTAGGAATTCAAGCCACTGAATATTTTTTGAACACTAGGGGTGCTCACCTTCACCGTCACAATGAATTTTTGTTAACACTTTTACGTTTTTTACTTACACACAATTTCTTTCTGTTTGATCGTAAATTTTATTTTCAGATTAAAGGCACCGCAATGGGCACGGCTTGTGCACCTAATTATGCAAATTTATTTTTGGGGTGGTGGGAGAACACGATTGTTTTTTCTGAGTTTTCTGATTTCACCAATCACATTTTATTTTGGGGGAGATTTATCGATGATATTTAGATTTTTTGGGATGGCACTATCACTGAATTTAATTCATTTGTAACAGCATTAAACACAAATAGTATAGGTATGAAATTCACTTCGGAAATTCACACCAACACGATCACTTTTTTAGATTTGGTTATATCACTTGATTTAGATGGGACAGTACATACCAATATACATAGAAAAGAAACGTCCACTAACAGTTTTCTTCACTGGGATAGTTTCCACCCCCCTCCCCTCAAAAGAGGGATACCGATAGGCCAGTATTTACGGGCCAAGAGAAACTGTTCTAGTGAGGAGGCCTTT
Organism: Hyla sarda; assembly: GCF_029499605.1. Taxonomy (NCBI): domain Eukaryota; kingdom Metazoa; phylum Chordata; class Amphibia; order Anura; family Hylidae; genus Hyla; species Hyla sarda. The sequence goes on along the minus strand of NC_079193.1, from coordinate 194,461,217 downwards.
CAGGAGGAATGTAAGGAGTTGTATGAGAGATTCCTGAGTCGGGGTAACCCCAAAAAGTGGCTCCTTAGAGCCTATGCCAGAGCAAGAGCGACACCACATAGTTATTTATTGTCTAATCAATCTAGAAGTACTAACGAATCTGGAAAGGTCATACGCTGTATTGGTACATATGACTCTAACAATAATCAAGTGGTAAGGATATTGAATAAATTTTGGCCCTTACTTATGAGTGATATGGACCTCAGAGAAGTATTACCCGAAAGACCAGCAATAACGTATCGCAGAGGACGAAACGTGAAGGAGTCTCTTGTTCATAGTTTCTACTCTGAGAACAATATGCAAATGTAGCTGAAGTCACCAACCACTGGTTCATACCCCTGTGGAAGTTGCACTTTTTGTAAGTTTATGCCTAGAACAAAAGAATTTATTAATCCGGTGGACAATAAGAGCTATAAGATTCAGACCTTTATAAATTGTCAAACGACTGGGGTGGTGTATGCGGCCCAGTGCCCATGTCCGAAATTATATGTGGGCAAAACTATTCAGCAACTACGGAGGAGAATATCCAAACATCTGAGCACAATTAACACCCATATGGATACCCCTCTGTCTAGACATGTTAGGGAAGTCCACAGCGGTAATGTCACCTTGTTAAAATTTTGGGGCATTCAAAAGTGCAACTTAGGTCCACGACGGGGAAATTTGAACCGTAAACTTCTCAAGGAAGAAGCATTCTGGATTTTCAAATTGAAATCTAGAAGCCCATTAGGTCTGAATGAGGGCTTTACATTTTCAGCCTTTCTGTAAAGTAAGACATTTCTGTAAAGTGAGCACATACCTCCAGCAGTGACAGTTTGTGTTAATTATACAAATATGTGTATTGATATTAGTATTGATTGTTGAGCTACGCCCACAATATATTATGACAGTCTCCCTTCCTGTTTTTCTTCAATATATATATTTTTCGTTTTATTTTATGTGTATGAAGATTATGGATTCCATTTATTGTAAATTTCATTTGGACCACTTACCTTATAAATGTGGAAACATGCTTGCATTTGAGGTATACTCTTTGATACATACTTTTGTATGTTTATATTTTTATAAACCATTGAGTTTGCTACATTAATCCCTTCACACTGCAACTTGATTTGTGAAGGTCCACTCAGGATTTATTGCTTGCCAGCAATCAATCCTTGAATAATGGTCCAGTATGTAGTATGGGGCATACACACAATAAAGGCAGATGTATATAGTATATTCGGTTTATTACCAACTATATCTAATATTGTATACGGAGCCTCGTCAATCCTAATCTTTTGTACACAATATTTTACAAGTAAATCCTATATGGTTAACAGTTGCCTGCCCCTCCCCTTTTTTGATTGGGACATACTTACCTAGTAATGGATCCGTAGTTGTAAAAAGAATATTTACATTGATTCTGATACAGTGATTAACAGAACTTTTTTAGGTTGGATTTAAGCTATTATTAGTGAGTACCCATTAAACTTAGTCTTCCCCTATGCATGTTAATCTGCAGTCACTACCCTTCTAGTTCTAAGTTTTCCCGCATGCGCGCTTTGATTCCGGCCACTACGTTCTACTTTCTAAGTTTTTTCGCATGCGCCATTGACTGGTGGACGGGCGCATGCGCTAGTTTACGTGGTGACGTTGTTTGTTTACAATCTAGAGCGCAAGCGTGTTTTTTTACACAGGCGCATTAGGGATCTGCCGTGATTTAGCGCAGAAGGAACCGGAACTGACGGAGTTCCGTGAGTTTTAATGAATTGACCTACCAGATTACAGTTGGGTAAGATAGACAGGTAAGTTAACGTATACCTGGGGAGGTAAGTACCTGCCCAGGTGTCATCATTGTGATTGGCTAATCTAATAATCCTGGCAATTGGGTAGGTGAACTGCCAATCTTATTGATAGTTCCCTATTGGATGGCTAAACACAGGAAGGGGCTGTGACTTTGGTAAGGGAGGTTATATAAACCCTCTACGCGGCGTTCTTACAGCCATTGTTCCCTAACCTCTGAAGACGTCACTTTGGCGGCAAAACATGTTAGGAGGGACAGTGTGTTAGCATTTTAAATATCAGCAAAAGCACCCTTAATCAGCGCATTCTGCAGATGCGCTGAGTAGATTCCTAAATTCAGTTGGTCCCTAGGGACAACAAGTACATTAATACATGTGGTGCTAAAATGCTGGATCTTTTAAAATCACTTATAGCTCTGAACATCCACCTTATTGTTTAATTAAAAGTTAAGTTTTAATCAAGTGAGGGATAAAAAGTGGACTTTTTGCTCAGTCCTTTTGGGCTGAGTTGAGGTATAAAATAAACATATGTTTAGTCCACCCCTCACTAGGGTCATTGATCCTTGTGATCATCATTTTTGAGTTTAACCATGCTGCCCTAAGCATACATCTGCTATGCACGGTTGCTAAAATGGACAGAGATATCAGCAGAGAGCACTGTGTCATCAGTGTTCCAAAAAGAAAAGAATTTCCTCTGTAGCATTCAGCAGCTAATAAGTACTGGAAGGATTAAGATTTTTTAATTGAAGTAATTTACAAATATGTTTAACTTTCTGCCACCAGTTGATTTAAAAGAAAAAAGGTTTTCACCGGAGTACCCCTTTAATGTTATCCCTCTTGCTGTGACTGTTACTAGAGATAGAATTCCCTTACTAACAGGCAATGGACAGCAGATTTCAGGAAAACAAGACAACTATTTCTCAAGAATTTAAAGCTCTAGCTGCATTTACAGTAAATAATTCACGAGGATGGAATATAATGGTAGATACGAGAAAAGAATTTGGAGTTCTAGGTCTAAAAAAATATATGGATAAAGATGAGTTAAAAATAAATTTATTTATTGTATTAAATAAAATAAATAGTCAAAATGCATATAAACAGTCCACCCACTGGGCCTTTGTGGGTGGTTATGGTAGAGTAAATGTACAAGTGATGCAAAGAAAAAATATATATAAAAATGAATAAATAATAAAGATAGCAGCATAAAATATACATAAAACCTTAAAATCATGAAAAAAGGGGCCAGCACTCAACTGCAGCAACAATAATGCTGATAGTAATGTTCCAATGTTCCAATCTGAAGGGGGTAAAACAATTGGTCCTGTAACCAGTGCAGAACAATGTAGTTCATGGAATAGTCATACGGTATGTATGCAAAGATTGTGGTGATTATTAACACTGTTTATCACTTATGCGCAAATGAGATAAGAGATGATCCTGTAATACATACTGGTAAACGGTACCGCTCACCCTTAGATGTTTAAGCAAGTCCTCCCTGGTTCTTGCAGTGAGAGCGGCTGCTAGCGGAGTTCCGCGAACCCTCACAGTATGCAGACCTGGATGTGGCAAAGCGGGGGTATCTCGCTGGGTTTGTGGTGTTGGCTGCGGTGGGTAGTTCTTCTTGCGCTCCGGTATGTAGTTCTTGTTGCGCTGGCCGGTACATATGGCAGTGTGCAAGTACGGCAGATGAAGTCGGCAAGCCGGCGTCTACCTCGTGTAAAGTCTGCACATCGGAGATTTTCCAAAAGGTACGGACAAGGATTTCAAAATAAAATAGCAGAGACTGAAATAAAATGAAATGTAGTATAGTAGTACTACAGTGGCGGCGGTGCTATATCTATATTAGACGCGTTTCGGAACCTCTATAAGTTTCTTCAATAAAATAGATATTTGCAGTAAATATGCATTTGACTATTTATTTTATTTAATACAATAAATCAAAAGATTTTTCACTCATCGTTATCCATATATATATTTTTTAGACTTAGAGCTCCAAATTGTTTTCTTAAATTTCTGTTTATTCTATTGTACCTATAGTATTGGTGCAACATTTGGCCAGCTCGTTCTATCTAAAATCTTGGTCTTGATCTGTGAGCTATCCCATTTATTCTCCTTTTTGCACATATAATGGTAGATAACTGGATTACATTGATAAATAATATTGCTAAGATATTATAATTATCATTTTATATCACAGTTAAATTGATACACATAAGGAATGGGACTGATAGACATGGTGAAGAGCCATTTTGTATAAAGTGTTAGGGGTGGTTGGTGTTTGCATTGCAGAAATGATTACTGCTTCTCATATTAATGTTCTTTTATACAGCTCAGTAAAAAAGTTGTTCTGTCACAGAAAGCTAGAAACTAATATATGTACATATCTTACTTTTTAAAGTATGTAAATAGATATCATAAAGAATGATTTTCAGCTATCATTTATTTTTTTCCTTTGCTGGATGAACTTTAGTTGGATGATGATTTTATGTGGAAGCCTATTAACTCCTCAAGGGATTATAAAGAAATTCTAGTGTTGGAAAATGTTAATCACAAAAAGAACTCATGGTATATTTGCCGCATATAGTCGAGTATAAGCCGGGTTTATCAGCACAATTTTTCGTGCTGAAAACGCCCCCCTCGGCTTATACTCGAGTAAACTCTCTGCCTGTCAATCCCTTCATCAGTGGTTTTCAACCTGCGGACCTCCAGATGTTGCAAAACTACAACTCCCTGCAAGCCCAGACAGCCATCGGCTGTCCGGGAATGCTGGGTGTTGTAGTTTTAAAACCTCTGTGGCCTTCGTCATCATCCAGCTCCCCCTCCCCCTTTTGTTTTGTACTCACCTACCCTCGGCGGGAAGTTAGGGTGAGCTGGTCCGGGCCATCTATGCTGCAGGGACCGTCCGGTAGGGATGGTTAGTCGTTGCAGGATGTCCATTTTCACTGGGGGGGCCTCTTCTCCGCGCTTCGGGCCCAGCCCAGGAGTAGTGACGTTGCCTTGACGATGCCGCACATGGACATTTATGCGCAACATTACTAGTCCAGGCCCGAAGCGCAGAGAAGAGGCCCCCCGGTGAAAATCGACAGCCCGCAACGACTAACCCTCCCCACCGGACAGTCCCTGCAGCATAGATGGCCCGGACCAGCTCACCTTAACTTCCCACCGAGGGGAGGTGAGTACAAAACAAAAGGGGGGGGGGGGGGGCTGGATGATGACGAAGGCCGCAGTGGTCTTCAACCTGCAGACCTCCAGAGGTTTCAAAACTACAACACCCAGCATGCTCAGACAGCCGATGGCTGTCCTGGCATGCTGGGAGTTGTAGTTTTGCAACATCTGGAGGTCCAGAGGTTGAACACCACTGATAAAGGGATTGACAGGCGGTGATGATGAATGGGGGGGGGGGGGGGGTGATGACGAAGGCCGCAGTGGTCTTCAACCTACAGACCTCCAGAGGTTTCAAACCTACAACACATAGCATGCTCGGACAGCCAATGGCACCGATGAAGGGATTGACAGGCGGTGATGATGCAGGGGGGGGGGATGATGACGGGGGTCTGGATGATTACATGGGGGGATGATGTATTTCCCACCCTAGGCTTATAGTTGAGTCAATAACTTTTCCTGAGTTTTTGCGGTAAAATTAGGGGCCTTATATTATATTCGGGTCGGCTTACACTCGAGTATATACGGCAAGTATAAAACTGCATTGTAACTGTGTGTCTGTAAACCAATGGGGCAGTGTAGCAGTAGCATTTGAAGTCTGTAGGGCTGTTGACTTATATTTATTGCCACAAAGATTTATTTACTTACCAAAAATATTGATCTATTCTCTTAACAGATGTACCATTACCAGTTAAAGCACTCAAAACCTTTACTGAACTAGCCACCATCTTTTATATTATAATAGGTGTGGTAGGATCACTTAAGGATATGGTCTTACAGGACAAAGGCTGCATATAGCATAAATTCTGCTATTTTACGTTATTCTATGGGGCTCAAAGGAAACGCTGCTGGTAATGCACGAAACAGACATTACTTTAGAAAAAGACCATCATTTTACTTGCAAAATGGCTACAAAAAATGTCTCAGCTTAAAGAGGTTTTCCAGGAAAAAAAACATTGAACTATGTGGATATCACAATTATTTTTTATGCATAATCTGTATGATTTCTTGACACATAAACCATAAAAAAACTAACTAATAGAAATTCCTGTTAATTTTTATGTCCTTTTAACTACATGTCCTATAATAATACTTACAAGGTTGTTGACAGTCTGAAATAAGAGATCCATTAAGGAAAGATTGAGAGTTTCAGTGATTATATTGTATATAGCCTTGGTCAGACTTGAAGTGTTCTGGATAAAGCTACTATTATTAGGAAAACACCAGCATCCACATCCTCTGCTAAGCAAAGTCTGTATTGTACAGTCTGCCCTTTGTGTTCCAGCACTGCTGTGGCAGAACAGAACACTTGTTTGTTGTACTTTCAGTCAGCAAATGCCCTAAGATAGATTCTGCTTTACTGTATACATCCTATATATGAGATGGTCATGTAATTACCATGTAAAAACACTATATATAAGCCAAATAATGTTATGACATCATTACCATATGGCACCTCCACAATAACATTACCATACTGTTATACAATATTACCTCCACACTAGAACCACTATTACCACCATTCTGTTACTGAATAATACTTCTGCACCATCCCAATATATCTCCACTGAAGTGGCTGTGTAATACTTTCATACTGTTGATAAATAAAAAACACTATGCAAAGACATACGATAGCCATACAGTTACAGATACCAACTCTCTGCACAATGCATAAATGATTTTAGTACCATTGCATTGACTCCAGTGGTATACTTATAGGGATCTGGGGATGGGGTAGTCCACTTCGGGTGCCACTGACTTGGGGGGTCTTCACCATCCACCTGAATGGTATCTGATATGATAAGCATAAAAATGCATGAACTAGAAAAAAACAAAAAGCAATAAAAAGCATACACACAACCCAGAAACTATAGACATAATCATAATTTAATAATGTCATAATAAAACACATTGTAATATATTAAAGGGGTACTCTAGACATCTTATCCTCTATCCAAAGGATAGGATATAAGATGTCTAATCACGGCGGTCCTGCTGTTGGGACCCCCGCAACCTCTCCTGCAGCCCCTCAAGTCATCACTGAATTATGATACAGGGGCCGGAGTATCGTGAGTCATCACACACGGAGCAAACTTAGCTCCGTGCAGTGATGAGTCGGGGAGGGGGGGGGGGGCTGCAGGAGAGATTGTGGGGGTCCCCATCAGCGGGAGCACCATGATCAGACATCTTATGTTTAGGGCAGAGTACCCCTTTAAGGGTCATTCACTCCAATAAACTCAGTAAATGGTGTATCCCTGAAAGGCCCTAGCTGCGGCAATAACCTATCCAAGAAGAATATTTCTTACAATGTAAACTCTGTTGTAAAAAGCAGTAAAAGTTACAGAATGCTCTTTCCTACTTTAACATCTAAAATGAGTGTTCAAGAGCCCTGTGGCTCTCTTTTGCATTTCACTCCTTGCAGTTTCCTCTCACAATGCTCATGCTGGCTCCAGCTAGATACAATTCTTCACAGTGCTAAAATCCCAAACTTAACCCCTTAACAACCACTGATGTATATTTATTTCTGTGGCCGGCTCCCGTTATGTGAAGCACGCTCACGAGCTTAGCGCGTTTCATACTTGGTGGGTCTCGGTCATCAGCAACTGAAACCCGTGGCTAATACCAGACATCTCCGAGCTCATGTCTGGTATTAACCCTTTAGACGTTAATTGGTTGATTGTGGGGTCTAAAACGTGAGAAAACACTGCCGGTTAGCTCAGTGGAGTTCCGAACAGCTGAGAGGACAGTGAGATGGTGCTTACCTTCCTTACCAGTGTCTGATTGTCACTCCACTGCTCCAAGCCTGAGACCCAGGCTGGAGCAATCGAGCAAAGATAACACTGATCAATGCTATGCTAAAAAAATGTGTGAAAAAAGTGTAAAAAAAAGAAGTTAATAAATAAAATGTAACCCCTTCAGTAATAAAAGTTTTTGTAAACAAATATCAAAATAAACATATGTGGTATCACAGCATGTGTAAATGTCTGAACTATAAAAATATAATGTTAATTAAACCGCACGTTCAATGGCGTACACGTAAAAAAATTCCAAAGTCCAAAATTGCTTATTTTTGACCACTTTGTATACCCTAAAAAATGTATAAAAAGCGATCAAAAAGTCCCATCAAAATGAAAATGGTACCAATAAAAACTTAATATTGCAGTGCCCCGTATAAGGAAAAATAAAAAAGTTATAGGGGTCAGAAGAATTTTGGTGCATGTAGTTTTTTTTAGTAGTAAAATAAAATAAAACCTATATAAATGTGGTATCTTTGAAACCATATGGACCTACAGAATAAAAATATGGTGTCATTTTTACAAAAAGTGCACTGCTTAGCATCGGAAGCCCCCCAATTTTTTTCTAATTTTGCCGTAAATTTGATGGTGAAATGATTGATGTCATTACTAATTACAATTGGTGGCAGAAAAAACAAGCCCTCATATGGGTTTGTAAGTGCAAAATTTAAAGTGTTCAGATTTTTTCTGAAGGTGAGGTGGAAAATATGAAAGTGCAAAAATGAATTAAAAAAAACTGTGGTCCTTTAAGGGGTTAATGAAGAAATCCAAGGTGGCACTGCTACTCTACACTCTCTGCATATGTTCAGCTGTGTGGCATCACACACCTCTGCCTGACATCTCATAAATAAGAGTGTTTTATAAAGGGTACTTTATCATTGACAGCGTCATAGAAGATGCTACAAAGTTTTGGCTTGAAGCGAGGACTGTCCAAAAATTCTATGGGATGCTGGTAAAGAAAGCTTCCTAAGAAAATGTGATTTGGGGTAATAATGTTTCTGTAGGTAGATGGAAAAGGTCATGTTTGGGCGCAGAAGACTCTAGAGAAATAGGAATTAGGGTATCACTGCAATAAAGGTAACGTGTAAGTCCCAGTATAATCTATTTTTGAGTGATATTCATGTTATTTATGGGAGTTTGAGAGTGGAATTTAGGGATTCACATGCACAGAGGGTAATAAGATCATTCCAGGTTGACACTGTTGCCGAGACACTTTAGGTAGGCAAATATTAAGGCTTTAAAGGACAGTAATTTAGGATTTCGTTCTCTACAGCAAACAACTTTTTGAAAGAGGATTGGTGCTACTAACCCTTAAGTTGATATAAAGGGAAGGCTTTGGTGTACATCTGTAAAGAAGATAGTACCATAAAGAAGGTAGTATCATACCTCTCCACTGTATTTTCTTTTTTTCTATCACTTATGTTTTATTAAAGAAGCAATGAACAAAGTACACAATGTTATGCAATACAATGCAGAAACATGTAACAAGTCATGCAGGCATATCACGTACAGTAATTCTCAAGGGAGAGGCATGATAGAAATAATGAGTGCATGCAAAATGAATAATAGCACTACATGACAATAGTAAAGTATTAGGCATGCCAAGGAGTCTAACAACAATAAGGTAGGTTAATACAACAGAACCTTACTAACTAAACTAAACCAAACTTATTGCAAGGCGGTGGGGTGGACAGTAGTCCACTGTCTTTTCTTAATCATAATTTGCTTTAGAACCTGAGGTTAGGCCCCTTCTAGATACATTTTAATAGTTGGCTGTTTAGTTATGAAATAGTGTCAAAGGAGCTTTATGGGGATGGTGCACATAAGATATAAAATTTCATGAACATGAACAAATTGTTTTATGCTATCTAGGGGAGTCTGAAGGTAGTAAGATAGTTACAGTATTTTTCTAGTTTAGTTAATGAAGACTAGTTAGTAGAGGTTAGTTTAGAGCTGCGGTGTGTAAGAGCAATACCCAGTTAGTTAGTAGTTGAATCCCTCCACTCAAATGAATATCTACTTGTCAATTCTAAGTAAGTAACAGAAGAAATAGTGCATGCACTATTTCTTTCATTCATTATCCTGTCACAAAATAATGTCCGCTATTAATAACGGGCTATAACGGGTTAAAACGAATGTAAAAATCCCATCAACTATAATGGGATTTTCTTAAGGCCGTATGGGATTTTGTAACAGCCGTTTAAAGGCCAATTTTCAGGGTTTTCATAATGGAACATGAAATGGATCTTTAAAATGGATGAATTTTATAGTGTGAAAGGGTCCTATGAAAGAGGAGGTGTCTGACAGTGTGGTGATAATATCATCTGCAAGCAGACCTATTTTATATTGTTTGCCATCTACTTCTTTTTATTTGATGTTAGGTGATGACCTCATTATCTCAGCAAGGGACTGCATTGTCAACACTTAGATGCTTTCCTTATTGTTGACGATAGACCCCCTTGCTGATATGGAGGTCATCATCTGACATGGAAGGAGTAGAAGTAAATGGCAAACAAAATAAAATTGGTCTGTTTGCAGATGATACCATTGTCACATTGTAGTGGGCATCTCTGCCTTATGCCGTTTGTGATAGGAAAAAGATGTGACAGAACACCATTGCCAAGAACCTGTGCAAATGGGAGTAGAATAAAGAGCTTTAACCCAGATGAACCCAGTAAAGCCAAAGTTGTTGAGTACAACATCAACATATTATCTGACGTGTACCATCTGTTGCCTGCTTCCCTTTTTATGAATCCTATTTGGGCCCCGATTATCAATCTAGGTAGAATAACAGATTAGATGCAAGGATTTTAATGTATAACCTCATTTCACTGTTAAGGAGTGAGTGAAGTGGGCGCAACATGTATTTATCATTGTGCTCGGAGGAATAATCCCTTAGAGAAAGGCATGTCAATCCCCACAGTCAGTGTCCAACCAGTCATAGTGGGTCAGGCCCGTGGCTAATAGCGCGTAGCATTGATCGCACTGCCGCGTGCTATTAACCCTTAATTAGACCCGCGTCTAAAATGAAAGTGAAACCATGCCGGTTAGTTCAGGGAGCTGTTCGGGATAGCCGCGGTGAAATCGCGGCACCCCGAACAGCTTATAGGACAGCTAGAGGGTCCCTACCTGCCTCCTCGCTGTCCAGCGAGATCCAGGCGTGAGCTGAGATCCAGGCATGAGCAGTCAAGCGTCAGAATCATCGATCACTAGTTTCTTATAAGAAACCAGTGATCAATGTAAAAGATCAGTGTGTGCAGTGTTATAGGTCCCTATGGGAGCTATAACACTGCAAAAAAAAAGTGAAAAAAAAGTGAATAAAGATCATTTAACCCTTCCCCTATTAAAAGTTTGAATCACCCCCCCTTTCCCATAAAAAAAAAACAGTGTAAATAAAAATAAACATATGTGGTATCGCTGTGTGCGGAAATGTCCGAATTATAAAAATATATCATTAATTAAACCGCACGGTCAATGGCGTGCGCGCAAAAAAATTCCATAGTCCAAAATAGTGCATTTTTGGTCACATTTTATATCATTAAATAGGATCAATAAGTCCTATCAGTGCAAAAATGGTACCGATAAAAACTTCAGATCACGGCACAAAAAATGAGCCCGCATACCGCCCCATAGGCGGAAAAATAAAAAAGTTATAGGGGTTATATTTTCCTGCATGTAGTTTTGATTTTTTCCAGAAGTACGACAAAATCAAACCTACATAAATAGGGTATCATTTTAACCGTATGGACCTACAGAATAAAAAGAAGGTGTCATTTTTACCGAAAATGGTACTGTGTAGAAACGGAAGCCCCCAAAAGTTACAAAATGGCTCTGTGCTGTAATGATAGCGGGGTGCCGCAGAGGGGATCCCGGGCGTCCCCAGCAGCGGGACTGAGGCAATCTGACATCTTATCCCCTATCCTTTGGATAGGGGATAAGATGTCTAGGGGCGGAATACCCCTTTAAGGGGTTAATATAATTATCCTCATATGTTTTGTTTTTGTTTGTTTTTTGTGGGAAAATTATCCATGCAGGGGTTGTGGTTTTAGTGTCAAAAGATATATTTATTGAAAGCAAGGAAACGGTACAGAGAAGTACATTGCAATCAAAGTTAAACAGTATAAAAATACATACAACTAGTTTTGAACCTGATGTAGTCACATCGTAGACAACAACTGGTAAAAATGCCAACCAACTGGGGCCAGGATCAGTGGACCCGGAGAGGGGCGGGGGGTAGGTAAGGATGGGGAAGGCAAGGAGGGTGGGTGATGGGGAGAAGGGTAAAGGAGGTATCAGTGGGGATAAGTAATCCGTGTTGTGAAATGTTTTAGACCTATTAATAAAGTGCATCACAAAGATAGGTAATATGTCAAGTCCGGGGCATGGGGAGAGGATAGCCATGGTTCCCAAACCTTATCAAAGTTATCTCTGGTGTCAGCTCTAATTGCATTAAGTTTTTCAGATAGCAATATTTGATTTACTCTAGAGACAACCATAGAACTAGATAGAACATTGGAGCGCCATTTAGACGCCACATGGATCCTGGCCGCCAGCAGAATAAATTGAGTTAACTTAAATGAAGCAAAAGATATGCCCTGCGGCCTACGTCCCAGTAAGCAGACATCAGGAGAGGGGGGCAGTCTAATGTGTAAGACCGAGGAAATTAGGTTTGCTATGTCCGACCAAAATCTCGCCACCTGAGGGCAGGTCCACCATATATGGAGCATGGAACCTGTCTCTCGGCAGCCCCTAAAGCATTCTGAGGACACCTCAGGGTGCATGATGTGCAGGCGAGCTGGTACATAATAGGTCCTGTGTAGGACCTTTAGGGAGGTTTCAACAAGGGAAACCTGCCAACTCCCTTTACTGATTTGAATACAACAATCGTGCCACGTAGATAAGGGCATAGAGACCCCCAGATCCTCTTCCCATTGAGTCATGAAAGGCAGCTTAGTGTCTGGAGGAGGCTTGTTAAGCAAAGCGTAAATGTGAGATAGGGAGCCAGGTCGAGAGGGTGAGTAGATGGCAAGTGTCTCAAAAGAGGTGGGGGAAATCCCCGAAGAGGAGAGGGGAAGAGATAGAAGGAAGGAAAAGATCTGATTAAGTCTATACAATTCAGAAGGTGGAGGAGCATATCTAGCCATAAACATCTCCTTGGTCATAAGGTGGGTGCGAAGGAGAAAATTATGTAGGCGAGTAAGTTTGTGGTGAACCCACCAGTGAAATGGACCTGCGTTGAGACCTGGAGCAAAAAGGGGGTTATGAAAAATAGGTAAGGCTGGGGATAGAGGAGATTGAAGAGGAGTCTTGAAGCGGACCGATCTCCATAAGAGCAGCGAATAGCGGGAGAGGAGAGCAGAGGGGGGAATCAAAGTAAATATAGGGCTGGATGACCACATAAGAGAGCATAAAGTATGGGGGGAGAGGAGAGTATTTTCCAGAGTAAGCCAGCGAGGTGCACCCGAAACTGCGTTACATAATAACAATTGAGCAAGTCGAGCCGCTCTATAATATTTGACGAGGTTGGGGACAGATAGACCCCCAACATTCTTATGGTAGTACATAATAACTCTGGGGATACGGGGGCGGAGGCCTCGCCAAATGAAACGAAATATATCAGCCTGGAGTGTCCGGAGATCTGGTGAGCGGATAGGGACAGGTAGGGTTCGAAATAAATACAACAGTCTAGGTAGCAGTACCATCTTGACAGAGTGGAGCCTGCCTAACCAGGAAATATGAGGAAGATTCCATTTAGCCATGTCAGCCCTCAGGGACTTAAAGAGAGGGAGGTAATTAAGTCTATAAAGAGAAGCAATGTTAGAGGGAAGAGAAATCCCAAGATAGGGAAGGTGAGATGTGGTGGGATGGAGATCGAAGTTAAGACCTATGAGATCCTGTGTCGACCTGGGGGTGTTACAGAACAATACCTCCGACTTGTTTTTATTAATTACTAGTCCAGAGACCGCTGAGAAATTATCTAGGACCGCAAATAAATTTGGGATGGAAACCAGGGTGTTCGTAAGGGTCAATAACAGATCATCCGCAAATAAATTAACTTTATATACCGATCCAGCTATATCTACTCCCGAGATGTCAGGGTTACTTCTTAGGGCACTCGCCAGTGGCTCCATGGCCAGAGCAAATAAGGCAGGCGATAACGGACACCCTTGGCGAGTACCCCGCTCAATAGCAATGGGGCTCGGGGAAGAGGAGGGGAGTTTGAGATAAGTCTTAGGTGAAGAGTATAATGTATGTAGTGCAGCTATAAACTGGCCGGAGAATCCCATTCTTTCCAGAACCTTAAACATATAGGACCAGGAGACGGAGTCAAAGGCCTTCTCAATGTCAAGCCCCAACAAAGTCAGGGGGGTTAGAGTCGAAGAAGACCAGTGAATCACATCAAGGACCTTACGGATATTGTCTGGGGCTTGACGACCAGGGATGAATCCCACTTGGTCATTATGAATCAGGTCAGGGAGAAATTTATTCAGTCTGTGGGCTAATATGGAGGTGAACAACTTAGTGTCCAAATTAATAAGGGAGATAGGGCGATAATTGGAAGGGAGCAAGGGATCTTTATTAGGCTTAGGGATGACTACCATCGATGCAGTAAGGAACTCTGGGGGCATAGGGGAACCAGAGAGCATCCTGTTGCAAAAAGAGACAATGTGAGGTAGTAGAATAGAACTAAACTTTTTGTAATAGAGGGCCGACAGACCGTCAGGGCCAGGGGCTTTACCCTGTTTCAAGTCTGAGATACATTGATCCACCTCCTCGGCCGACACAGGTGAGTTGAGGTACTCTCTATCAGAGGGTGAGAGGGAAGGCAAGGAGATGGAGTCCAGAAAGGTAGAGATAAAGGTGGAGGAAGGGGGGGAGGGGCGTTCCTTGTACAGGGATGAGTAGAAAGAATGGAAAACATTATATATACGAGAAGGGTCAGAAGTGGGCACTCCAGGCTTGAGTTGAATTGAATGAACCCTATTTATCCGCTGTCTTTGCCTCAGCATGGAGGCCAAGAGCTTGTCCGGCTTGTTCGCCCATTTATAATAGGTGGCCTGTGTCCACCTCACCGCTCGCTCAGTGCGATCCGTAAGCACCGCATCCAGCTGAAGCCTTGTAGTTTTAATAGCTTGTAGCAAATACGGTTGAGGGTTCAGCTGGTGTGCAGGGACCAGTCTAGCTAGCTTATTTTCCAGGGCAGATTGTGTATTCAGTCTCTCCTTTTTAAGTTTTGCTGCAAGAGATATGAGTTTACCTCTAATGAACGCCTTATGGGCCATCCAAGTCCAACCAATATCAGAGGGGGAAATAGAATTAGTAGAAAAGTAAGAAGTGAGAGCCTCCTCCAGAGCCGCACGAATATGGGGGCGTGACAATAATGACTCATTTAACCTCCATGCATATGGAGTGGAACAGCGATTACCAAAGGCAAACTGGGCGTACACCATATCATGGTCAGACCAGGCGCAATGTATGTGTCTGGCATAGAGCAGGTGTGGCAGAGAGGAGGTCGACGTCAGAATCCAGTCGATCCTGGTATATAGCGAGTGTGCTGGAGAATAGTACGTATACCCCCTCTGCGCCAGGTTATGCTCCCTCCACGCATCCGCCAGCTCATGCAAGGCTAGAGTGTCCTTCAGGAGTCTCTGCTGTGTACCCGTTCTACGAAAAGTAGTCGTGTGGGACCTATCAAGCACCCCGTTGAACACCATATTAAAGTCTCCACACCATATAAGAAAATCGTAGGTAAGATCAGGTAATTTGGTTGTCAAGTGAACAAAAAAATCCAGTGGGTCATCATTTGGTGCATAGGAATTAATTATACACAGCCGAGACTCCTGATATGTGCCCTCCAGAACCAAATATCTACCCTCAGTATCCACATGAGATTTGAGTACGTTGAAAGGGAAAGCATTGTGAAGCATTACCAGTACCCCTCTGGACTTGGAAGTGTGGGAGGCCATATAAACTCGTGAATAATTAGTATGGATGTGCTTCGGATAGGAAGAGGTAGTGAAATGTGACTCTTGTATACAAAGCACATCTGGAGCATATTTGAGGTAATCTATCATAGCTTTTTTCCTCTTAATTGGGGAATTGAGCCCTCGGACATTGTGAGATATCACCTTACACATAAGGAGAAGAATAGGCAGTGCTGAGAAGAATAAAGAAAGATAAGAAGGAGGGGAGATGCACTGGTCACATTAAAAGAGAGAAAAAAAGCAAACACGGAAAAGTATAGGAGGAGAAGGGAAGGCAAGATAAGGGGGAACCAGGAAAACATGAGAACAACAGTACCAGGAAGGCTACATACAATAGCCACTAGAACTCGTAACATCATAAGCGGACAGAGGGAGAGAGCCAGGGGGGACCCTAATGGGCTCTTAGTCCCCCGTGGCCCCCATATCCTCTGGAGGTGGGGCAACATGGTAATCCACCAGAGGGAAAACTAAACAGTAGGGCAAAATCTCCCAGGCAAACTATAGTTAAATCACAGCCCAAGCAAGGGGAGTGGGTCAGTACAATAGGAATACAACAATACAGACAAAATCCCCATGGAGACGGGGATCCAACCCCCAGGCCCCCCGACCTCGGGGAGCCATAACAAGAAGAAGAAAGAAAAAGAAATAATAACATATATAATAAAAAAAAAAAAAAAATTAAAAAAAAAATTAAAAAAAAAGGGGGAGGGGGGGAAGAAAATAAATAAAAGGGGGTGATACACATAACATAGAACAGTTCTTGTAGTAGTCTCATGTACTATGGACCAAAAGACGAAAACTGTCCCTGCAAGAGAATATGAGCATAAAGGAGCTGCATCTCCAAAAAAAAAAAAAAAAAAAAAAAAAAAAAGGGGGGGGGGGGGGGAAATTAAGGAATAAAAATGGAACAAAAATGGGATGAATAGGCCTCCAAAAGTGCCAGAGAAAGACTTGGGACATAACAGTCCTACGACATTCAGGGTAGCGTCCCAAAGTCAACTGCCATTAGGCAATAGTGAGTAGGATCGAAAAAAAAGGTAAACAGTTGCGGTTGATCATCCTGGGGGCTGGTGGAGAGGTCGATGCCTTTTGTAGGGAGAGTCCATCCTTTGCCACGTCTTCCTGATTTTGGACAGCCGCTGTGGTAGAGGCACAGATTCCTCACAGGGTATATTTTCTTTTTTTAGAATCTCCATAGCTTCCTGCGGTGTACGCACTGTGTAAAAGGTAGAGCGGATCTGGAACTGTAGATTAAAGGGGAACCCCCACCTATAGCGCACTTGTGCTTTTTGTAGAGCAAGCGTGATGGGGCGCATATGCCTCCTCCTCTCCAGAGTTGATGGTGCTAGGTCAGCATACATATGAACCGAGGAGGGTAACCCCGGCAGGGGCTCAATATTACGTGCAGCTTGGAGTAAGCGATCACGGGCCTCTGGATAATGTAGACGAAGGACAATATCTCGGGGGGTGTCTGGCGTTTTAGGGCGAGCCAGGGCCCTATGTATGCGGTCCATGCGAAACAAAGCGGGGTCCGCCTGAGGTAAAAGTGCTTTAAAAAGGTTAGTAACCACTTGCTGGAGGTCAGTGTGGGACTCCGGTAAGCCCCGTATTCTTATGTTGGCCCTACGAGATCTATTCTCCAGATCCTCAATTTTTAACTCCAAGAGATCCAGGCGTTCGGCATGGTCCGCACTGGTTTGGCGCTCCGAGGTCAGAGCGTCGACCATATCATCTGTCTTAATCTCCAAGTCCGCTATTCTTTGGCCCAGGTCCCCAATCTGCTTGGTAAAGTCAGCCACCGCCCTCGAAAGTTCGGTTTTGAACATACCTTGTATGGTACGGTACATGTCAGCCGGTGTGAGGGGATCCGGCGTAGGGTCTGCCAGCTGGGGAGTATCAGCTATACTCTCTTCCTCAGGCGCCTCCTGGCAGGGAGCCTGTGTTGGGGTCGGCGCCATTTTAGATTTCTGACCCGTCCGGAATATTTCGGGTATGGTCTGGGACAGCGACCGTTGAGAGGTCCCAGATCGCTGGGGGTCTTGGTTGGCCATGTGGGCTAGCAGTGTGGGAGATTTCGCCTCCGTGGAGCCGGTAAGACGGCGCTTATATAGCTATATTCCCTGCGGTGGCGCGGAGCTCACGGGAGAAGCGTCCTCACCATCGAGCCGCGCGCATGCGCCCAGAGGTTGTGGTTTTAAAGGGTACCTCTCATCAAAAAAAAACTTTTGACATATTATAGATTAATGTATGCAGAATAACTTTACAGTTGCATGTCATTAAAAAAATATGCTTCTTTCTATTTAATTTTCCACTTTGAAGAAATGACCACTAGGGGTCTCCCTACCAGTCCTGGCAGCAAGCATTTCAGACTCATGCTGGAGTCCTAAACACTACGAGCTGCCAGTCTGCTTTTTTCACAAAAGAAAACACTCAGAGCTGCCAGCCTGCTTTGTTCACAGCCTGTTTGTAAGAAATGCTTGCTGACAGGACTGATCAGGAAAAATACAATAGAAAGAAGCATATTTTTCATTAACATGCTATTGGAAAGTTATTCAACATTCATTAATCTAAAATATATCAAAAGTTTATTTGATGAGAGGTGCCCTTTAATGTGTTTTTTTTTTCCTAGTGGATGCATTTATTTGCTTATCATAGAGAATGTTGTATTTATTTGTAATATATTTCACTTTCAGTTTAAAATAGGTACTAACAGACAAATCATTCTGGTCTGCATTAAGTCTCATAGTCCACATGTCTTAAATTCCTGCAGCCTACAAGAGTGTATGGTTGACCAGGATATAAATGGCTTCTACCCCTCCATAATTTTGAACCCTATTGGCATCTTGAGGCTGCCAATACAAATAAAATGAGAGCAAGGGGTTAAATTGTAAAACCATCCCCTGTGCACATGACCCTGCACATACAGCATAGATCAAACAGATATGTCAAAGCATAGCTTTTATTGCATTAAATGTGTAGGTATAGTTCTTAGAGTAGGCATTGAAAACCACTTCGCCGTTGCTGTAATATTTTACCAGGATACTAAGCAAAAAAATTATAATTTAATGGGAGTTTTATTACTATCAAAGGCCTGAGTAAATTATTTATAGTTACAAAGTTAAAATCTAGGAAACTGGAAGAAAGCTTGTTTGATGCGTATTGCTTAATTTGAAATAAGTAAGCCCGTGCACATCCTTGTCTTCTTATTTTCCTCAGAAATAATAGTTTTTCACCTTTTCATGATATGTAAATTTTGTTGCAGACTTACTTTCTCCAGAATAATCTCAGATCGGTATTGATAGTGTATCAGAAACATCAAAGTTGACACAGCACAGAAGTAAGGTCACATGATGTAGCCTACCGTATATACTCGAGTATAAGTCCACCCGAATATAAGCCGAGGCCCCTAATTTAGCCTCAAAAACACAGGAAAAGTTATTGACTCGACTATAGGCCTTAGGGTGGGAAATACATCACCCCCCCATGTCATCATCCCCCGTCATCATCCAGACCCCTGTCATTAACACCCCAGTCATCATCACCCTGTCATCATCCCCCCTTCATCATTACCGCCTGTCATCATCACCGCCTGTCATTATCCCCTCCCCCTTCATCATCACCGCCTGTCATCATCCCCCTGTCTTCATCCCACACCCCCCTTCATCATCATTGCCTGTCATCATCCCCCTGTCTTCATCCCACACCCCCTTCATCATCACCGCCTGTCATCATCCCCCTGTCATCATCCCACACCCCCCTTCATCATCACTGCCTGTCATCATCCCCCTGTCATCATCCCACACCCCCCCCCCTTCATCATCACCGCCTGTCAATCCAGTGGTCTTCAACCTGCGGACCTCCAGATCTTGCAAAACTACAACTCCCAGCATGCTGTCCGGGCATGCTGGGAGTTATAGTTTTGAAACATCTGGAGGTCCGCAGGTTGAAGACCACTGCGGCCTTCATCATCATCCAGCCCCTCCCCCCCCCCCCATCCGGTGGGGAGGGTTAGTCACTCCGGGCTGTCCATTTTCACTGGGTAGGGCGCTCTTCTCCGCGCTCCAGGCCTGGCCAGGACTAGTGATGTTGCCTTGAAGACGACGCACAGGGATGCACATGAACGTCCCTGTGCGTCGTTGTCAAGGCAAAGTCACTAGTCCAGGGCCAAGCCCGGAGCGGAGAAGAGGGCCCCCCCGATGAAAATGGGCAGCCTGGAACGACTAACCCTCCCCACCGGACGGTCCCTGCAGCATAGATGGCCCGGACCAGCTCACCCTTCCTTCCCACCGAGGGGAGGTGAGTAGAAAACTAAAGGGCGGGGGTCTGGATGATGACGAAGGCCGCAGTGGTCTTCAACCTGCGGACCTCCAGATGTTTCAAAACTACAATTCCCAGCATGCCCGGAGAGCTGATGGCTGTCTGGGCATGCTGGGAATTGTAGTTTTGCAACATCTGGAGGTCCGCAGGTTGAAGACCACTGAGAAGGGATTGACAGGCGGAGAGTTCACTCGAGTATAAGCCGAGGGGGGTGTTTTCAGCACGAAAAATCGTGCTGAAAAACTCGACTTATACTCGAGTATATACGGTAGGTCAAAACAAGGAATCAGACTACAGGAGCCAGTCAGACAATCTAAAGGACTAGCATGAACAGGAGTTACTACAAGTACCAAGCATCAAGGAGGTAACCAGGAATGAGGTCAGAAACAGAGTTTAGGTCAATAATAGGAATGGCCCAAATGAAACGTGAAGCACATTTCTAGGAGAAAACAAAAAAATGTGTTTTGGTAGACAACTGGACTGCAAGATAAAATCTTAGGCTTAGATATCTGCTGCATGCTTATCAGCATTCCTTTTAGCCAGGGTAGCAGCACATTTGAAATTCTCCGAAATCTCTTTCAATGTTCTAAATATTAACCAATGTAAAGCGTCAGGAGTGTCAGCTGTTTGCAGGACAGGAGGTGAGAATAAAATCAAAGCTAAACAAAGTGCCCACTGTAGCATGGCATCAGTCTATGGGCTTAAGATATATTTTGTGATTAGTGAATATGGTCGCGAGAAATATAGCTCCCGTCAGTTGATGATGCTACTCCTCAAAGAGAATGTCACTTCCAACAACTCAAAATACCCAATGGAAACATTTCTCTAAGAAAAGGAAAATAATTTCTTGAAAAAAATACAAGGGTAAAATGTGTTCTCCTCTGTCGCAGTATGCATTCAACTTGAAAATGGAATGATTTCTTGGGATCCAGATTATTGGGAGCTGGAGCTGATGAGGAAGCAGGACTTGAGAAGGTTAAAGGCTAGCACTGTGTTTATAAACCCCCAATTCTTAGTAATATAATTTTCCTGTGGTCCCAGCAATAAATATGGACCGGGTTTTGCCATAGAAGGACCGGGAATCCATCTGGCCTTATGTGATGAGGTATCTATGTTATCATTTTCTGTATACTCATCCCTTGCCAAATATGATTTATCTGTTTCCACTTTGACTGCCTGGTCTGTACATAGTTCTGAGCAATAATTGATCGCCTTCAATTATAGATTTAGGTAAGACCTGCGCACCTTCTCTTCTGTTGTATATATTCCTGCATGCCCTGTATATGCTTATTTCTGTTTGTTGATAAATTAAAAATTTTATATGAAAAAAAGCACTGAAATCTGACCAGACTCAAATGATGTGTGAGCGCTTGAGATGGAAAATTAGAAAAATAGGGAAACCTCCATAAAGCCTAGTGATTAGTGTTGAGTGCGAATATTCCAAATGTGAATTTTTACTGCGAATATCGGCACTTCATGATTTCGCGAATATTAAGAATATAGCAATATATAATCATAATGACGAATATTCGTTTTTTTTCTTCACAGTACACATCACAACAATGATGTGTACTGTGTAAAGAAAGTGATCAAAAAGTTACAAATTTTAAAGGTAGTTCCTGCTGATCTTATTCAGTTTTACATACACATGATTCTCATGAAGGTTTAGCAAGACCTGAGAAATCAAAGATCAGTGTGCTTCTAGAGCACCCCCTGTGCACCAAACAGGCCACATAAATAAGGATGATAAAGGCACACGGGTCTCATTTTCTTCAGAATCACCTGTACCAACAGGTTAGTGCAGGTGACACTGATGACAGATTCCCATTAAGTTTGGACATTTAGGATTTACAGGACGTATTTTGTTCAGCTAGTTAAAGGGAATATACCACTGTTTCTGCAGATACTAATCCTCTTGCACTGCATTATAGAAAACATTACTACATAAGTCCCCCCTTTGAAACAGTGAGATTTCCAAGTGTAAAATGGTGGAAAAAGCATTGCTCTCAATGAAAATGGAGCACTTCTGAGTAGTCCTAGTGTCCACATGTTCTTCCAGCATCTGCATCCTGAAGAATGCCCACCTGGAAATTTTCGGGGCAGACATTGTGCCGTGTGATCATACCCTACACCCCTATGGCTGCCTAGACCCTTCCTTCCATATTATATGCTGCCATAGAAGAACGAACCAACTCTTGGTGCTGTCATCAGGAAGAGGCTGCTGCGAAGGCTTGTACATGTACAGTAACTCTGTATTACTCTTCTAAGCTACTCCACATGTACAAGAATTAGCAGTGGTCTCTTCCTGATGTCAGTGCTGATGGATCAATGAACCGAGGTCTGGCATAAGGAGGGAAGGGGTCCAGATGGCCATAGTGGTGCACCAACACATTCATTTGCAGGACATTGATGCAGCACAGCAAACTAATGATCAATTACACAATAACATCTATACCAAAGTGCATTGATATCTGCAGAAATGGTGATGGACTCCCTTCTTCCTTTAATATGTCCACACACCATTTATACTAGTGGATAGTGGGAGTCGGGAACTTTTTATCTGTTTTCCGCACTGTGATTTATGTTGCATTGAAGATATGTTTAGCATTTTATTCATGTTGTAATAGCAAATCACTTGAAGTGTGTCACACAGAGACAGTAGCATGGTTACTATGTGATCATTTACTCCTTCTTTTATACTCTGGTGTGCTTTACATTATTAGCATTTATCTTCTGTAAGAAATAAGCTTAGTCTCCTGCTGCTTTGGTGGAATAGCATTTAGACATCTTTGTCTTTTTTTAGACGTTACTCTTACAATATCTTCCACATTATCACCGCTTACCTCAGATCATCATGTCTACCCCCCCTGGGACAATTAGGCACTATCTGAGTGGAAATACTGAGACATTAAATATTGTTGACACATTGAAAATATCTGGCACTATCACATCTGATAAATGTGCTAGTCTCCACGGGATTGAAAAGAATAAGTCTAGTCACCTGTTGAATGTTCCTGTTGCTAGGCATTGGATATTAGGAACATCTTAATGAATATTTAATAAAGAGAAAATCCTTTTTCATTTTTAACAGATCTTCACGCTGATAAAGTCAGAAACTGTTGACGTTTTCCCGATTTGTAGCATAGTGTTCTATACTAGTGTACATGTACGGTATGCTCAAAACTATCACTTGGTTTAGATTTATGCTGTCAAAGTCAGGTTCCACCAATTTTTTTGCACCGTTACCTACAGTTATATAGTTATTGCACCAAGTACTATTTTGTTATTCTTGGATATTTATTATGTGCATATAGAAAAGAAATGATCATAATGTGTTGTGCAACTGGAAAATACAGCACAGCTACAATCAAGTCTTACAAGAATAGTCAGCATGAGTATGAATGATAAAAAAATTCATTTTTGTTATGGTATTACACTATTGTTATTCACTGGGATACATTTTCAGAATACCTTATTTATGAAAGGGGAAGATAAACACCAAGACACCAGCTCAGAAGACAACCTTGACAAACAGCTTCTGAATTATTCAGATAGACTATTGTGCATATTCAGAAAAGCTCTCACTGAGTGAAGAATGCTGCATGAGTTCAAAATATTCTAGCTTGGTCTACAAGGATATTGGAGAAGCAGACTACTCCTAATGCATGTACTTAATGCATGTAAACTTGACCTATGCTGATCTGAAAACAAATCAGCATTGCTTACTAGAGAATAAAACAGGATAATAAAATATGGATGAAGCTGCTTACAGTTAGTACTGAATTATAAAAAAGAAGGAGCCAGTTAGCAATGCAGCTATAATTTTTACTGGATAATTATTCATGGGGATGTTATACGCTGCTATTGAATGTCTGGCAAAATTATGGATACATATAAGATATAAAATTCACAAAATAACTTAGTCTGTCTGTGGGGATATATTTTTTGGGAAATGCTACTGTTCTGTTTTGAATACATAAAGCAGCTGGTTTATTCATTGCATTCATGTATTTATATATGGCCTTCTTATATTAACTCCTGGTAAGACAAGGGTGGATATATGTAAAATACAACTCAACCCTGCATTTTCACATATACATGTACAAGTCTTTTGTTTCAATCATCCCTGAGCCTTTGCATGCGTGACCATGACTAGAAATGTAGCGTTCGGTAACTATTAGCCATGCTGGTCTAGCAACAGAGACGTGGGAAAGTACTAATATCCTCAGCTTTTAGGATAAAATCTAAGGTGGGTAAGATATGATTGCCAGGATTTCAAGAGGGACGGGGTTCTAAAAAGAAATACTGATTCCTGATTATTGGATAAAGTAAAAGACTGATATAGTTTATTTATTGTATTTTAAAGATGGATTCCAAGAACTAAAACATATCCATAGTTAATAAAGTATAAATTGGTTTGCCTCCAATCAATAAAGTTGTCATGCACCCACAATAGCCGTTGGCCAAAAATGTGTTCAGCTAAAAACTATATCTTATGTTTACCCCATATAGATCAACATTTGTTTGAGTTGAATGTTTATATGTTTATGTGTGTGTGTGTGGGGGGGGGGGGGGGTAACATTTCTGCCAAAAAGTTCTGCTGGCAGTTTATCTCATGGAAAAAGTAGTGTCGGGCAAATAAAATCCAAAATGCCCAACAACATTCTCTGCTTGGGACCGTTGCAAGTAGAGATGAGCACATTTTTGAAAAATTTGATTTGGCCGATTTGCCGAATTTTAAAAAAAAAATTGATTTGGTCCAAAAAATTCTCGGCACATTTTTATTAGTAATGTATTTTAATAATGTGTTTAATAAAGTATGTGTGTGTGTTTCACGTTTTTTCCTCAATTTGCTTACATTTTTAGGTAGTACTACTACTACCAGCATGCAACAGCCTGTTCCATGATGTGAGTAGTAGTACCTGTGCTAATGGACCATGATGGGAGCTGTAGTACCTGCATTAATAGACAGATCACAATGGGTGTCATTTCTGACACCTAATGTGATCGTCCTGTATAATGTAAAGAGGCGAGTGGCCGGCCGCTCTTCTCTGGTCCTACTGTAGTATGAGTATATGCCGTATATATACCTATTATTCATATTTCACACAGAAAGCTGTGATTGGCTGGAACCATCTGGACAATCACAGCTCTCTGTGAGAAATATGAATAAGTTATGTGAATTCTATTCACACCACTGGCCAGCTGGAGTATAGTGCGACTGCAGGAGAAAGCCGCTCCATCTCTGCAGTAGAAAAGGACAATCACATCGGGTGTCAGAAGTGACACCTGGGGCAATCTGTCTATAAAAAAAAGCAATAGCAATAGCACTAATGTGTCAAAAATCAAGAAATAATAGCAAATAAAATATTCAGATTTGGTCCCCAGTGCATCCATCTTAGGATACCAAAGTCTATGGATGCTTCACTTATAGAACATGTAAGGCTAAGCACAAGTTCACACCGTAAGGATCACCACTTAGCTTGGGGATTTATTACTGTTGCATAATACTGGATTCATCCCTATGGAGAAGATTTTCTACAGTTGGCATAACATCATTCGCGCAAGATGCAATGTAATAGTCCTACTGTAAATACATCAAGTATATATCTTCAAGTGCCATTTACTAAAGCTGATGATGCTTAGATACAATTCACACTGATATTGCGTTTTCTATCAATTCCTCATGCTAGGTAGTTCTGTTCACAGACTCCAAGCACAATCCACACTACCAATGCGTTGATTATTGCAATGACCACAGCATATATTACCGACACAGTTTACACTGATATAGCGTTTCCAATTATATGGTGATATTATGTTATTTATCTTCACAACTTATAGAAGTAGTACACACTCCCGAGGTATTAACGCAATATACACTCAGGATATAGTTCACAGTCTGTGCTTAGCGTAGCATGTACTTGGAGCATAATACACACTGATATTGCATTTAAATAAGATGGCCACAGTGTATATATGTCGAATACGATTTACACTGACAAAGCTCTCCAATTCTAAGGTGATGTTATGTATTTTTATTATTATTCACCCACTTAAGACGTAATTCACACTGCTGCTCTGTCAGTGCTTTCAATGACCACAGTAAATACTGCAAGATAAGTTCACATTCTGTGCATAGCATAGCATATACTCAGGGCATAATTCACACTGATTTTGTGTTTGAATTCAAAAGTAGAAGTATTCACAATCACTGTTGGTGAATTTTAAATACTTACAGTATTTTTATTGGTAATGTATTTTAATATTGTGTATAATAAAATGTGTGTGCGTGTTTCACTTTTTTCCCTGTTTTTTGCATTTTTTAGGTAATACTACTACTCCCAGCATAAAACAGACTGTTCCATGATGGGAGCTGTAGTACCTGTACTAAAAGACAGATCGCCCCCGGTGTCACTCCTGACACCCGATGCGATTGCCCTTTCTATTGCAGAGGTGGAGAGGCTTTCTCCTGCGCTCGCAACCCTGCACTCGCATCTCTGCACTATACTCCGGCCAGTCAGAAGTGACACCCGCTGCGATCTGCCTATTGATGCAGGAACTAGCGCTCCCAGCATGGAGCAGAGTGTGCTCCATGTTGGGAGCAGTAGTACCTGTAGTTAAGGACAGATTATAGACGGGGTGTCACTCCTGACACCTGATGTGATAGTCCTATCTATTGAAGAGATGGAGCAGCTTTCTCCTGCGCTCGCATCACTGCACTATACTCCGGCCGGCCAGTGATTGGAATAGAATTCACATCACATATTTCTTGCAGAGAGCTGTGATTGGCCAGATGGTTCCAGCCACTCACAGCTCTCTGCGGGAAATATGAATAATAGGTATATAAATGGTATATACTCATGCTACAGTAGGACCAGATGCTGCTTGCATCTATACATTATACAGGACAATCGCATTGGGTGTCAGAAGTGACATCCGCTGCGATCTGTCTATTAATGCAGGTACTACAGCTCCCAGCATGGAGCAGAGTGTGCTCCATGTTGGGAGCAGTAGTACCTGCAGTTGAGGACAGATCACTGCAGGTGTCACTCCTGACGCTGGCTGCGATCATCCTTTCTATTGCAGAGATGCGAGTGCAGGAGAAAGCAGCTCGCATCTATACATTATACAGGACGATTGCAGGGGTGTCGCTAATGAAGAAATACGTTATTTCGAATTGAGTCGAAGTCCGGATTCGGTCTGAATCAAATTTTTCATGAAGTTTGGAACAAATTTGACTTTGTCCGATTCAATTCGCTCATCTCTAGTTGCAAGGCCTCCAAACGTGTTAGGCAGTTGCCTGGTCTCACACAAATAGGCAGAGTTAAACAACTTCACTAATGCTTATGGGAGCCTAAAAGGGACTATCCACCTGTTAAATATTATTTTAACCCACTCCATTTCCTTTTTCCATCACGCCCCACATTTAGGTAGATTTGTACGAGACAGTGCCTATGTATGCATACTGCATTGGCATACAGGGTTAGCTTGGAAGTAATGATTTCTAGTGTAATCTTATATAAACTTTAACCATAAAGTATTAAATACAAAACTCTTCAGAAAGTGAGATTGCTAAAACAATCACGCACACACACACACACAAAACCACACATTTTTTTTTTTTTTTTTAAAGAAATGCTCTTGGCAGCCTCTCAACCTTAAAAAAGCGGCTCAATAAAGTAACAACTAGAGATGAGTGAACTCTTGAAAATCACTTAGCAGCCCTTTAGTTTTATTTACAGGGAATAATGTGAATCAAGAAGAAAAAAAAAAAAAGAATTGTAGGCTTTTGTTTTTGTGCTAAAGCTATCTACCATTAACTATCTCCTCTACCTTTCTGTTCTCTGCAGTATAGAGTTTTAAAGGGGTATTCAAGGCAAAAACTTTTTTTATATATATGAACTGGCTCCGGAAAGTTAAACAGATTTGTAAATTACTTCTATTAAAAAAATCTTAATCCTTCCAATAGTTATTAGCTTCTGAAGTTGAGTTGCTGTTTTCTGTCTAACTGCTTTCTGATGACTCACGTCCCGGGAGATGTCCAGCTCCTATGGGGATATTCTCCCATCATGCAAGGGATATTCTCCCATCATGCACAGCTCCCGTGACGTGACATCATCATTGAGCAGTTAGACAGAAAACTTCAGAAGCTAATAACTATTTGAAGGATTAAGATTTTTTAATAGAAGTAATTTACAAATCTGTTTAACTTTCCGGAGCCAGTTGATATATATATATATATATATATATATATATATATATATATATATATATATATATAAAAGTTTTTGTCTGGAATATCCTTTTAAATAAAACACAAACAAACAGAACGAGGTGACAAATAAAATTATGCATATACACAGCCCATTTTTATTCAGGTGCTTTTGGTTCTTCCTCCTCCTCTTTTAGGAGACATGACTTTTTCATTATTTCATCTTCAAACCCATAAGAAGGCTTGTTTTGCATAACCAATTGTACTTTACTATGACTTCTTTCATTTTACCACAAAATGTTTGGCACAACCAAAGAAATATTTTTTTTGTGCAGGAAATATTTAAATTGACTGTGAATACTGTTCAGAGCTTTGCATAGACTATACAAGAAGATCACCAGAAAACATAGGAGCAGGTGAGCTTCTATCTTGACCCCATCTTGACCCATCAGACCCCTACAAAAAAAAAAAAAAAAACAGTATTTCTATTAATTTTAAAGCCATAAGAATTGTGGCTTCAAAATGAATATACTGTATGTGTAAACACTCTTTTTTCCTATTGAGTGTAATAGAATTAAAAAGGACTCCTGTACGAAGGACAAGGAATTGTTACAAGTTTCCGATGTCTATCAAGCCATCTATGCTCTCTCGCCTTGTCATTAAAATTAGACTCTTGTTTACTTCTTAGATGACCAATGGACCAAAACATGCATATATTATTGAGTTTGTCCATAGTTACTTCACCAGGTTTTGTTGGTAGCTAAACACCATGCCAGTTCCATGTTATAGAACTAGAAAGAGCTGGCATGTCCTTGCTAAAAAAAATATTGATGTTTTTGTCTCTTCAACCTTAGATGAAGAGACGAAAACATCAAACAAAAACATTGTAGCAGCAGCAAAAACTGTATAGTTTTGGTCTGAAAAGTTATATTGCTTATGTGAGTCTAGAGAAGGAAGAGACGAGTCAATAATCCTCCATGTCTTCACCAACAGTTATTGAAACTCAACCAAGTTGCAATTACAAAATGTACTGTATGTCTGTTTTATTTCGTTCACAAATACTATAATGTTCCTCGTAACATTAAAAATATAAAGATGTAAATACCTCAACTCAAAATGCTCAATTTGTCCCCATAAATGTTATATATCTATACAAATATTATTGTTTTAACTGTAAGTCACACATATGGGAAATTATGCTATTAACTTTAATTTGGTTGTCTCCTCAAGGGTCTAAAATGCATATTCAAATTATATTCATATAAAATGTGTATGTATTCTGTGACATATGCTGCGCAAACACTACTAAGTCATTCTGTCTCTTTCACTTACAGTTGCACTCAAATTCGGACAAAGGTGATGGATCTGTGAAATACATATTAACTGGTGAAGGAGCTGGAACAATATTTATCATAGACGACACAACAGGGGACATTCATGCAACAAAAAGTCTAGACCGTGAACAAAAGTCACATTATGTTCTACATGCACAAGCTATCGACAGGAGAACCAATAAGCCACTTGAACCAGAATCGGAGTTTATTATCAAAGTGCAAGATATTAATGATAATGCTCCTGAATTTCCTGATGGACCTTATATTGTCACGGTTCCAGAAATGTCTGACATTGGTAAGCAACATGTTTTTTTAATTGAACATAGCTTTCCCTCAATGAATCTGGTATGCTTGTCTGGAATGCTTGTTAATCCAGTATGGATTTTTAGATGGAACTTTAAAGCTGGCCAAACATTTCCATTGATAGTTAGAAATACTGTATATACCCTCATTAAAATACAAGTCCATCTTCAAAGCACACAAATATAATTTCCCATGTAAGCAAGAGATCTCTCTGTTGTAGAGTTAATTAAGATCAAAAGAATTGTACTAGCAATCCAATATGAACAATAATAGGCCCCCACCTTAGCCACTGTATGACTGTTCTTCACAGACTTTGCATTGCTATTATATTCAAATCCCATTAGCAATCTAGTGGATATTGTCACATCCTTTTCCTAACATGGAAAATAGAGATACCAAAGATACAGTTAAAGTGGTAATATTTGGGTAAGATATTATGTTTTACTAATACATTCTTAGTGGGGTTTTTATACCCACAAAAGCCTCCTCTATGATAGTTACTCTCTGTGTTGTAATAATATTTTAGTGGACCCTGCAATATAATGGAAATGTCCAAGTTGAAACATCCAGTTTTTCAGGAAGGCATGATAGCAATGCTTTTGGCTATTCATATAGGTTTATTAGTGTGCTGTCAGATATATATATATATATATATATATATATATATATATATATATATATATATATAACTCAGTAACTGGCCACAATTGGTGCCACGACTGATGACAAAGTACATCAGTTGTCTATGGGTCTGGTGCCCAGTTATTTCTGCAAGTCGGATGCGGGAACACTGCAAGACACATTTCCCCATCTGACAAAAATCTGAATAGTCCCATTGAAATAAATGGCATCAATTAATCTTCAGTTTCAATCTACCGCTTTTCTACTGCACCAGAGGAAAACTCAGCCAGATCACAGGATATATGTAATGGTGACCTAAGTATAAAGCTCAATATCATTTTTATATGAAACAACCAAATGTCAAATGGTAAAATACAGGTAGGCCATGATATTAAAGGAAAACTGTCAGCCTATTCACCCACACTTAACCCAATACACTGTATCATAGTGCGGGTGAACAGGATTCAAACGACGGGTCACTTACTTATTTTTTGTCACCTGGCCACCTAGATATCTTGTTCTGAAGTTCCGGGATTTCTAATGAGAATAAGTGAAGGTGTCTCCCCCTCTGGCTGGATTCAACTCCAAGTCATAGTGATCACAGTACCCCAGCTCTCACGTCATCAGGACATAAGAGCTGGGGAAAATATAGCGGCACATGCGCTCTTCAGACAGAGCACTGCGATCACGTGATGTGGGACTCCATGTTACTAGGACGTAGAGTTGAATCCAATGCATATGCATAGTGGAGGGGTGAGCTTAGGAGCCTTACTACGGGAGCGAGAGTCGGCCACCCGGCGGGGGAGACGCCTTCAGTGCACTTATTCTCATTAGAAATCCCAGAACTTCAGAACAAGATATCTCGATGGCCAGTTGACGAAAAAAAGTAAGTGACCCCTGGTTTGAATCCTGTTCAGCCACACTATAACCCAGTGTATTGGGTTTAGTGTGGGTGAACAGGCTGACAGTTTTCCTTTAAAATAACATACCCAGTAATATGTAGGTCGCCTGGTAGATTCTCCTTCTAACACCTTTCACAGATTTTTTATTGAATAAACGATAGTGAATTTGGGAGTCAAGTCACCTCCATGAACTATATACAGTGTGAAATATTTGCAGAGTGCAATAACTCATTGAAAGAGGTCAAGGCCATTGCAGAATGCACGATTCCAAGGTTTTTATGCCGACCATTTCCCAGAGCATTAGCTTGACCAGCTTGTCTACTTTTTATAGTACTTCCTGGTGTCATCTCTCCCCACATACTCAAGGCATGGCCATCCAAAGGAAATGCAATCCATATGATCAGATCAACTTTTTCTATTGCTCCATTGTCCTGTTATGATGCCATTTCTATGATCATGTTTCCTAATATATAGTCTCTTAATAGGTATCATTGTGATGACATAAGCAGTGTTATTCACTTGTCACTTCACTGTTGTTTTAATGCTATAGCAGATACACGTACAGTATGTACACGTGATTTTTAAGTTTTACCTAGTTACCTATTATCAAGATGAAAAAGCTCTTTCATAATATCTTACATTATAAAACACAGTCCCTTGTTTTAATAACATATGCACTTAAACAGAGTAATAGCCAAATTATTATTTCAGGTTTGCATTTCATCCTCTTTATATTCTGTATAGATTATGTTCATTCTATTTCATTTGTTCTGAAAATTGTAGAATACTGTATTTGAAATGCATAGTATGCTGCCATTACCAATGATGAGAGCTAAAGCCATGCCAGACAGTATAAATTCAGCACTTTGATGAATAAAATTTGCATATTTATTTGACAGTAGAAATAATATGAAATAGACGTGATATTTCTTTGTGTTCTGCTGGTGGTAGAATTAACCTTCCAAAATTGTATACATTCAGACACATCTCTTTCTCTTTATGGGTCACTGTAGGATGCATGAAATAAGCCGGGAGCTTTATCTATTTGATATTCATTTATAGAAATATATCACAAACTACACTGAAACAAACAGTAAAACATGTCCCAGAATGCAAGTATAGTCAGACACATTAATATATGCCATACATATGCAAATGTAATACATTGCCACAAATTAATGCGGGCAAACTGTATTTTATCCCTTAGTTTCATGGATCTGCACCAGCATATAAGACGCACCCAATTTTAAAGGTGCAAAATCTAGAAGAAAAAGATTCTGCCCCCAACAGTGATCTTCAACCTGCAGACCTCCAGATGTTGCAAAATTACAACTCCCAGCATGCCCGGACAGCCGTTGGTTGTAGTTTTGCAACATCTGGAGGTCCGCAGGTTGAAGACCACTGAATAGGAGGTAATACTCACGTGTCCCCGCCGCTCAGGACCCGTCACCGCTGCCCTGGATGTCGCTCCATCGCTGTCGCCGCGTCCCCGGGGTGTTCCTGATGCTAAGGACGTCTTCTTCCCCGGGATCCACGCTCTCCGTCGCCATCATCACGTCACTACACACGCCACTCCTATTGGATGACGGGACAACGTGATGACATTGAAGGAGAGCGCCGCCTTGCAGGGGATCCCGGCATGGAGCAGACACCAAGGAGGCAGGTAAGTTCCCTTCCGGTGTCCTGTAAGCTGTTTGGGACGCCACGATTTTACCGTGGCGGTCCCGAACAGCCCGACTGAGCAGCCGGGTTAGTGTCACTTTCGCTTCAGACGCGGAGGTCAGCTTTGATCGCCGCGTCTGAAGGGTTAATACAGGGCATCACCGCGATCGGTGATGTATCAAGGCCGGTACAGCCACGATAGGTGTGTATTCGCCATATAAGACGCACCAACTTTTTCCCCCCAGTTTTGGGGAAGAAAAAGTGCGTCTTATACGGCAAAAAATATGGTAAGTAGGGATGCATGTACAGCACATGTATATGACATGTGGAAAAAATCCTCGGATTAATACCCAGGACTATACAAAAAGTATGTGCAAAATAGCAAAAAAAGTGCATCCATCAGCAAATTTATTGGACAACACTGCCACACTGGATAGAAAAAACCATAATCAATGCAAGTAGCAAGTCATATAAGGCAGTGGCACACAAAGGATAAGAAGCAGCACAATGGATTATTGATCATGCACCCTATCAGGCAAATGTCTCTCCCCTCCTACCCCAAACGTGTTTTTGCTCGGTCAATGCTACTTGCATTGATTATGGGTTTGTCTATCCAGTGTGTCAGTGTTGTCCAATAAATTTGCTGATGGATGCACTTTTTTTGCTATATTGCACATACTTTTTGTATAGTCCTGGGTATTAATCCGAGGATTTTTCCACATGTCATATACATGTGCTGTACATGCATCCCTACTTATTTAATATCATTACAGATATATATATACTTTTTGCTCTCATCCTCCACTCCACTGCCTGAGTATTCTGTTGTGCCTCTCTACTTGTATTGTTTTATATATTTTGTCTGTTTTTAGTATTTTTTTAACCCAATAAAATATATTTTTTACTTGAATCTTCTTGTTATGATATCCATTGTTTTGGTGTAGATAATTGTGTGGAACCTCAGATTGCCAATTCTTTATGATTAACTACAGAACTTCTTAAAGGAGTACTGCAGTGCTAGACACTTATCTCCTATCCACAGTATATCCCCCGTACGGGGACCTGCATTGCCGTGGCTAATGCGCGTGTCTTCGACCTCACTGAGGTCGACGACACACCCCTCCATACAGCTCTATGGGAGAGGCAGGGATGCACAAACTCTGCATCTCCGCCTCTCCCATAGAGATGCATGGATGAGGCCTGTCAGCCATGGTGTCTTGCTGTGGCCGACACGCCTTCTGAACGAGAGGGCCGCGGCAGAGCCCGGTACAGGGATCAGACAATTATCCTCTATCCTGCAGTTAGGGGATAGGCGTCTAACACTGCAGATCTCATTTAAACTTTCATTAGAAACACAGGCATATGAAATAACCTGCCTGTAGAGTATTTAGACATGAACAGTATATACTAATATGTATGAAACCTAAAACTGCTGCTTGTAGTTTATTAGGAGATAAAATGAGGTTTCCAGATATAAGTAGTAATACAGATAATAAAAAGTTGAATGTGAGATGTACATCTAAGGCAGATGGCTCATTATTGAACTGTATCTTCCAATATTTATCTGAATTGTCAGCAATTTAAAATGAGTTTTCAATAAATTGATGTTTCAAACTGTGCTGTCAGCGAAGCCACAATGCGGACATTCTAAGGGTGATGTATTTGTTTTGCTAGCTAAGTTGGAAATGTCCAAATGTCTGTAGGTTCATAACGTGACCTTATGTACACTATTACTTCCCCTCATCATTTCAAGCTTATATCATTTTTCTTAGAGACTCCTCCATTTAGTTAAAAGTGCCATATGAACTGGAAAAAAATACTGCTTTCTTTCAGAAACAGTGGTACTAGGCTGTGTGTGGTATTGGAACTAAAACATTACAGGTTATGGATACTAGATTTGCGAGGATAGAACATTGATCCAGGGATTTATTCTGATGCAATATTTGGAGTCCGTAAGGAAGTTCTTTTTTATCAAGGGACAATTGTCTTCAGCCTCATGTTTTTTTTTTTTTTGTCTTCCTCTGGATCAACACAGTAGGGTTATAGTGGAACTCGATGGACTCTTGTCTTTTTCAAACCTTGCAAACTATGTGACTATATATGCATTGTAATATCATATAATATCTCTATTAGCCAGTATTATCATTTTAACACACCTTAAAAAAGATGTACCTGAAGGAATTTTAAAAAGACAATTTATTCTTCTATACCTTAATGTAGTTTTTTTTTATCCAATACTATTTACCTTCTATGCTGATATATTAACCATAGCCTAATGTGATGAACCTAAAATCTAGTAATTAAATTTATCAAAGTCTATTTGTTGCTTTAAAAAAAATAAATAAATTGACACGCCCTAGACATGTGCAAAGTGTTGATTGGTCGGGGTCAGGGGCCCTATTAACTGGCTGAGAAAACTTGATTTTGAAGACTCAAAGACTTCGGCAGACCCAACGCTCCCTTAGCATATGGACAACTCATGTAGTTATGTTAAGCTCTATTCTTACTTTTAATTATGAAATCAAATCTGGCTGAGCAAAATATAGAAAGAAATTATGACAATTATATTAAAACAATATTAACTTTACATACATCAATCAATGATTTATTTAATGATAGTACATTACTCCCCTTCTAAGACTGGAAATCCATACCAGCCTTATCAAATTAACCCCGACCACAGACATATATTTTCGTCCGTGGCCGGCTCCCCATCTGTAACGCCTCTGAGCGCGCTTCGTATCTGCGGGACCAGGACCCATGACTAATACCGGACATGGCCGATTGGGCTGATGTCCGGTATTAACCCTTTAGATGCTGCAATCAAAGTTGATTGTGGCGTCTAAAACAGGAGAATATGCTGCCATAATAGCTGAGAGGACAGCAGGAGGCTCCCTTCCTGGTTCCACGCTGTCCGATTGGCATTTGTTTGCTCCAAGCCTGAGATCCAGGCTTGAGCAATCAAGCGCTGACAAGACTGATCAATGCTATGCTATGACATAGCACTGCCACGTTATAGCCCCCTACAGCTAACACTGTGATCTAATGAAAAGAGGTATTTGCATAATAAATAAAGTAACTTGCAGTAACATGATTTTATTATATACTCTTACTTTTTTGATATTGGAAATTGCCCTTAGGGTCATTATCATTTTGATAATAGAGATACTGTCTAGCCATAAGACAGGAAATGTGGCCTAAGAATGTATACATTTGTTTATGGTTGCTAGTAAGGATTTATAATTTAATAATGAAAGGTGTTTCCCCATGTATACAGAAAAGCACTTTGTTTTGTCAACTGGATTTCATAGAAAATACCCATTTTCAGGATGGAAGATTTAGTCGTGTTAATAGCTAATATTACCAAATTAAAGAATACTGGAGGACTAGGGAAAGGAGTAGTGCAGAGATGACATACCCACAATAAAAACTTTGGGGGATACCTTATGGAGATACCTTTTATGTCCGAGTAGGAATGACCTCATTTAGCAAGAGGCTTGTAAAAAGATCATGGGGGATAGTTGACACTTTACAAGTGGTGTTATTGATGCAACATTCTTTTCAAATAGTGCCTGAGCAGATGAAGTAGTATAGAGTGGCATAACGGAAATGGCCTCCGAACCAAAACTTTCCAAGGACAGATCTCAGATATCCTCTCTGTACCTGCTCAAAGGCTTTCTCCGCATCCACTGTCAGGAGTCAGACATTTGCCAGGCTTCCACAATTGCAGTTAAATCTATAAAATGGCGTGTTCTGTCCAGTGTCTGCCTATTCTTTGCAAACCCAACCTGATCTTTATGTTCAGTTTGGAATAAAATATCTGATAGCCTATATGCTATTATTTTAGGATAAAGTTTGATGTCCGAATTTATTTAAAAAATTGCATAGTAAATTGGTCTGAAATCGGCAGGGGAGTCATGAGCATTTCCCAAAGAAAATGTACCTTGGCTAGTATTGTTAAACATCCTGGTTAGATACAGTGTGAAGCTAAAACTAGTCTATGAGTCTCAAAGTACCCATTAGTGAGATATATATATATATATATATATATATATATATATATATATATATATATATCATTTTAAACATACCTATAAAAATCATTCACTTATCACCTAGAAAAGGCTTGTGAAGCTGCACACACAGTGCAATAGGGCTTCACAAACCTATTCTAGATATATCTTGTAATTC
Organism: Hyla sarda; assembly: GCF_029499605.1. NCBI lineage: Eukaryota > Metazoa > Chordata > Amphibia > Anura > Hylidae > Hyla > Hyla sarda. The sequence continues at coordinate 194,423,907 of NC_079193.1, read as the reverse complement.
CTCATGAAGTCGAAGAGCCAACCAGTCGAAAAGGTGTGATTGACAGCCCGGGCACCTCCAATGTCATTGCTTTACTCAGAATTTTTGTGCAGAGACTCCAGTGTGCAAAAGGAGCACAGCAGTGACATCAGAGGTGCCTAGGCATGGCTACAGCCTGGAGCACACTGACTACCTGAGGAAGAAGAACGTCCCAGGAAATGTATAGACCTGATTAACATACGGAGCCGGACACTTTCAAACTAATTGTCATCACTATCACTGCTGACTCTGAAGGCAACAGGACATGGTAAGCAAGCTGATTTTACCTTATATAACCTGTTGCCAACAGTTATATAGGGTAAAATCTGATGACAGGTTCCCTTTAAATTAAATAGCAGCCTTTACCCAACATAACCTCTTTTCTTTTTAACTTTTGTAAATTCTACAATGTGCTTATCTTTATTAATGACTGTGACTCCTTGAGAGACCTTTTATCAGCCTCATACTTAATCTGCCAGAATACTTCATGATCCATGCTACTATGCATAGATCCTGGTATCATTATTCCCCCTTGCCTTACATTATCTTATAAATTGAGAATATTTTTTACCAGTTAAAGTCTTTTTTAATAGTGTATTTTTCATACTGAAATATGAACGATAAATCTATAGAAGCACTTATAGAAGTGTTTGTTTGTTTGCTTTTTCATTTTAGGAACTTATTTACACTGCTCAAAAAAATAAAGGGAAAACTTAATGTAACACGATGTAACTCCAAGTCAATCACACTTCTGTGAAATCACACTGTCCACTCAGGAAGCAACACTGATTGACAATCAATTTCACATGCGGTTGTGCAAATGGAACAGACAACAGGTGGAAATTATAGGCAATTAGTAAGACAACCCCAATAAAGCAGTTCAGCTCATTCAGGATGCCACTTCAATGCGAGCTGTGGCAAGGTTTGCTGTGTCTGTCAGCGTTGTGTCCAGAGCATGGAGGCGCTATCAGGAGACAGGACAGTACGCCAGGAGATGTGGAGGAGCCCGTAGGAGGGCAACAACCCAACAGCAGGACCGCTACCTTTGCCTTTGTGCAAGGAGAAGCACTGCCAGAGCCCTGCAAAATGACCTCGAGCAGGCCACAAATGTGCATGTGTAAACTCATGGTTTACACATGCAAATGGTCTCAGAAACAGTCTCCATGAGGGTGGCATGAGGGCCTGACATCCACAGGTGGGGGTTGTGCTTACAGCCCAACACCGTGCAGCATGTTTGGCATTTGCCAGAGAACACCAAGATTTCCAAATTCACTACTAGCGCCCTGTGCTCTTCACAGATGAAAGCAGGTTCACACTGAGCACATGTGACAGATGTGACAGAGTCTGGAGATGCAGTGGAGAACGTTCTGCCGCCTCCAACATCCTCCAGCATGACCGGTTGGGCATTGGGTCAGTAATAGCGTGTTGTAGCTTTTCTTTGGGGGGCCGCACAGCCCTCCATGTGCTTGCCAAAGGTAGCCTTGCTGCCATTAGGTACCAAGATGAGATCCTCAGACCCCTTGTGAGACCATATGCTGGTGCAGTTGGCCCTGGGTTCCTCCTAATGCAAGACAATGCTAGATCTCATTTGGCTGTAGTGTGTCAGCAGTTCCGGAAAATGGAAAACATTGATGCTATGGACTGGCCCGCCCGTTCCCCACATAATTTCTCGCTCCATCCACCAACGCCACGTTGCACCACAGACTGTCCAGGAGTTGGCGGATGCTTTATTCCAAGTCTGGGAGGACAACCCTCAAAAGACCATCCACCACCTCATCAGGAGCATGCCCAGCATTGTAGGGAGGTTATGTGGGCACGTGGAGGCCACACACACTACTGAGCCTCATTTTGACTTGTATTAAGGAGATTACATCAAAGTTGGATCAGCCTGTAGTGTGGTTTTCCACTTTGATGAGCGTGAATCCATATCCAGATGATAAATTTGATTTCCATTGATAATTTTTGTGTGATCTTGTTGTCAGAACATTCAACTATGTAAAGACGAAAGTATTTTATATGATTAGTTCATTCATTCAGATCCAGGATGTGTTATCTTAGAGTTCCCTTTATTTTTATGAGCAGTGTATAATAGTGTAACAATATTATTTTGGTTCTCTCTTTGTCTTGGTAATGAATATATATTTTTTTTATTTATTTACATATTCATAATATACAATAATATACAATATGATATATAATTTACATATCCTCCCCCCCCCCCTTCCACCCCCTCCATCTATGCCAGGGGAGAACCAACAAAAAAAACAACAACAAAAAATCCTCAATTAAGACTCCATTTTTCCAGTTCTTTTCTAGCTTCTTTTATACCTTCCTTACCTTGTTTATATTTTTGTTACATTTTTTAATCCTCCCAATTCATTGCCCGATCATGATAAACCACCCACTGCCTTTATTTTTTTATTTTTTAGTTTTCTATCATGATATTGCTCTGTATTTTTTGCTCAGTCTTAGATTCACAGACTGGGAAGTGGTGTTCCCCAGCAGGTGTGACATCATCTGAAGCCATACAGGGGAGAACTTTCTCCCTCACTCAGCTATACACAGCCCAGAGCAGTTCAGTGTGAGATGAGCTATGATTGAATGAGTCTGCACACACTCCAGACTGCATTTCCTGATTTTGGACTTTGGACTCAGGCCAGCAGGAGTCCAGAGTCTGTGCAAGAGATGGGGGGAAATGTCCTCTGGACAAGTAGGGAGACAGGCAGCTTTTTTTTTAAACACAAATAAAACAGAAAACTTCATTTTTTTTAAAACAAAGTACATCAGAAAGATTTTTTATTTATCATAAGGAGTGCAATATCATAAATTTGTTTTAATGAGAGTGTCCATTTGTAAACTTTTCCCATTTTCTTCTCTTTTGATACATCCCTTTCTAACATTTCAAACATCACATGACTCCCAATTACCTATCTTGGATTTTATTTATCCTTGTAAAATGTATTGTGTGATTGCATATATGCAAATTTGTGATTTTCCCCTGTCTGATACAGTGCTTTCATTTCTTTCCAAGTCAATAATTTATTTTCCCTCACCACTTGATGAACTTTACATACACCCAGTTTCTCCCAACCCGCATAATGTTGACATGTGAATGTTGACATTTTTTTGTTCCCCCATAAAGTTAGCTGTGAACCCAACCATTTTTCTTATGAATGCCAAGATTTTCCCAAAGTACCGTGAATAAGTGCATGGACAAGATCAAACAATCATCAATGCTTAGAAATATTCACTGCAAAAAATCTTTCAACCTTTTAAATTTTTTTACATTTTGTAAGAAGTCTTGTACATACAATAACATACAATAAAAATGTTGTTTTCTTTTATCATTCTACACTCAGTACCCTATGGGGAGAATGACAAAACAGACCATAATCAATTGTTGCCAATTTATTAAAAAGTCAAAACTAAGTTTCAGCATGAACATAAGTATTCAGATTGTTTGTTATGACACTTTAGCTCTGGCTTCTCCCATTTCTTTTAATCTCTGAGATATTTCTACACCTTGATTGGCGTCATCTGTGGTAAAATCAGTTGATTGAACTATGATTTGGAAATACACAGCCCTGTACATATAAGATATTAAAGCTGACAATCCAAATTAAAGCTAAAACCAAGCTATGAGCAGGAAAGTACTGCCTGTAGAGCTCAATGACAAGGTTGCGTGAAGGCAATGATCTGAAGAAGGGTACAAAAAGGGTACACTTAGAACCTATCCACTCAGGAAGGTGTCTCGATGTGCATGGAGAAGAGCATGCTGCTTTTAACTGTGAAAACTAGAGCATGAGTTCTGTTACAGTGAAGCAAAGTTAAATGAGTTGCACCTTAATGCTTAATTGGGGGAGATTTATCAAAACCTGTCCAGAGGAAAAGTTGCCCAATTGCCCATAGCAACCAATCGACTTGCTTCATTTTTAACAGGGCCTCTGCAAAATGAAAGAATCAAAGAATAAATCTGAATGGTTGCTATGGGCAACTGGGCAAATTTTCCTTTGCACAGGTTTTAATAAATCTCCCCCATGAGACTATGCAAAAAGTATAATTATGTTTACAAAGCAAAAAGCAAACCCATTTGATCTAAAAGTGATACATTTGCAGCAAATACATTTTATATGACTTATCTGGACTATTGATGGTGGGCAAGGGATCCCCATTATGGAACACCAACAGCACTCCTTTTCATTTTTAATTGGGAAGTGTGCCTGTCAGAAAGAGTCCCCTTCCCCTCTCTAAACACTTAGTTGCCTCTTTTATTATTGACTACAACATCTTAGATGTTAATCCTTTATGATTTAAGCTGTTACCAGTTTTAACAGTTTTGATTCCATCAATACGCACAGCATCTGCAGCTCTCCCTTATCTATGACTATGTGCATTGCAAGGTTGCTACAGCTACCAGTCTATCTGCAAGGCGTTGGTTGGCCAACCAGCAAGAAGTGACAGTGAAAACTGAAATCAAGTTCAGCCCCGACATCCAATGCTTTCTCAGCCCCGGCTATTTGAACAGGCACTTGTGATTGTGAGTTTTTGACACCACTAGTATTCCTGGAGCTGTGTTGTTCTGCTGTTTACCTGACCCTTTGCTTGCTATCTTATTTACCCCCCCCCCCATGCCTTCTGATTCGGACCATGGCCTACTCCCCTTGCTTTTAGACCTTGGACTGAACTGTGACAGTCTTTACTTGCTGCCATTACATGACCTCCTGATTTCAGACCCTTTGACTGTATCCTGACTGTTGTCTGTTGATTCTGCTAATGCATGCAATCCACTTATTGACCTGATTAGATTTTTCTATTGAACCTTGCTGATAGGTTAATGTCCCGGTTTACTGGGATTGCCACCCAGATGGGGTAGCACTTATTGGTGTGAGTGCTCAAAGTAAACATTGACAGGAATGGGGTGTGTTTCCCTTTCTCTGTCATTACAGTCATATTGTGACATTGCATTTATTGATTGTCAACAGGGTTGACTTGTGATGAAACTAAATTGTGACATAACTTTTTAATAAAATAACAATGTGACTTGCCAGAATTTAACATCAATATAAGTCATGTGAAATTGTGACCTTCTTACAACTTATCCGCAAAGTAACATATAGCTCTAACCTAACCTAATGGCGGTATCATGCCATTCTCATCTGAAGAAGGGGTTCCTACGCCCCGAAACGCATTATGACTGGCTTAATAAAACCTTAACCCCTTAAGGACCACAGGTTTTTCCGTTTTTGCACCTCACCTTTTAAAAATCATAACCCTTTAAATTTTGCTCCTAAAAATCCATATGATGGCTTATTTTTTGCGCCACTAGTTCTACTTTGCAGTGACATCAGTCATTTTACCCAAAAATCTACGGCGAAACGGAAAAAAAATCAATGTGCAGCAGAATTGAAGAAAAAAACGCAATTTTGTAACTTTTTTGGGGCTTCCGTTTCTACGCAGTACATTTTTCGGTAAAAATTACACCTTATCTTTATTCTGTAGGTCCATACGATTAAAATGATGCCCTACTTATATATGTTTGATTTTGTCGTACTTCTGTAAGAAATCATAACTACATGCAGAAACATTTATACGTTAAAAATTGTCATCTTCTGACCCCTATAACTTTTTATTTTTCTGCATATGGGGCGTTATGAGGCCTAATTTTTGTGCCATGATCTTACATTTTTAGTGGTACCATTTTTGTATTGATCGGACTTTTTGATCGCTTTTTATTCATTTTTTCATGATATAAAAAGCGACTAAAAATACGTTATTTTGGACTTTGGATTTTTTTTGCGCATACGCCATTGACTGTGCGGTTTAATTAATGATATATTTTTATAGTTCAGACATTTACGCATGCGACGATACCACATATGTTTATATTTATTTTTATTTACATGGTGTTTTTTTTTATGGGAAAAGGGGGGTGATTTGAACTTTTATTAAGGAAAGGGTTAAATCACATTTATTAACTTTTTTTTACACTTTTTTTTTTGCAGTTTTATAGCTCCCATAGGGACCTATAACACTGCACACACTGATTGCCAGCACTGTTCACTGTAAAGCCATAGCTTTGCAATTATCAGCGTTATCGGCAGTCGATTGCTCAAACCTGCATCTCAGGCTTGGAGCAATCAATCGCCTTGGGGACACACCGGAGGCAGGTAAGAGGACCTCCGCTCGTGTCCCAGCTGATCGGGACACCACATTTTCACTGCAGTGGTCCCGATCAGCTCCGCTGAGCAGCCGGGCAGCTTTCACTTTCGTTTTAGACCCTGCGTTCAATTTTGAATGCCACGTTTAAAGGGTTAATAGCACGCAGCACCGCGATCGCTGCCGCGCGCTAATAGCCCCAGGTCCCGGCATCAGATACATGCCGGGACCGACCCGATATGACACGGGAGCCGGCCAAGGACGTAAATATACGTCCTTGGTCGTTAAGGGGTTAAAATTATCTACTACTCTACTTTGTCTTGGTGGATTGCACCTGAGAAGGTTTTATTTTTTCTCCTTCATAATTTCTGCTAACTTAACCTATAGCATTCACCAATCACATTCACTGTGGAACAAAAGTAAATGGTAGGTCGAATGACAGACCAATCAGCTGTTAGCTTTTAGAGGAAACTGACTGATTATGAATTTATAATGTGCAAAACCCTTAATGAATATTCAGGAGCAAACAATATGATGAAGATACAGAGATGAAATTCAAGTGGATCACAGTGTAGGTTATATCAAGATACCAATCTTCTCATAGCACAGAAAATTATTAAATTATTCCAATAGGATTTATGCAAAAGTATAGAACAGCTAATTTCTTAAAATCACTAATATCACCAAAATATAGATCTGTTTCATGTTTAGCATACTAACATACTAAAGCAATTACATTAACATGGTCTAAGGTGATAGGAGGTGCTCAACCCCAAGGTTGAGGACCTGCACTTGTGGACCACAATGTGGTTTCACTCCTGTGGTAAATGTAAACAATGACATTAGCTAACCCTCAAAACTGATGTAAAATTGAGACATTAGCCAGTATATCTTTATATGAAAGACATACCTGAGCCCGCACACCACGCCAAGGTTTCTGAAGTGGTACGGGACCTAATCACTAACCTACCTGGCCGGATAAGCAAAGTCAGGAACCAAATTACAGTAGCCTTAAGTCCGACTTGCAGACTGCTCCCCAGTTACCTCCAGTGTGGGCTAAGCACACATACAATGGGAGGGGGGAAACAGGCTACAAGCCCCACCCTGGTTGGTTCATTTATAGCCGGCCTCACAGGTGAAACCCTAATGCTACCCAGTAAACATACTAAAGCTCAGTGCACATCAGCTAAAACAGGGAGGGGGAGGGAGAAGGCATGCTGCTAAAGCTCAGCACCACAAGTTTGACTCTTCAGTTGATAACAAAAAAAGATATTTATAATTTATGAACAGCAATTAGCAAAACATATGGTATGGGCAATTGTGTCCCCCTAGTGCTTATCTGCTGGGATCTGCAGTTTTGTTCCTGGAATGGACCTGACCCTGTAATGCTGAAAACCAACTTTTTAAAAGCGTACTGCTTTTCAGAATAGGGATCTGAAAAGCAGTACGCTTTTAAAAAGTTGGTTTTCAGCATTACAGGGTCAGGTCCATTCCAGGAACAAAACTGCAGATCCCAGCAGATAAGCACTAGGGGGACACAATTGCCCATACCATATGTTTTGCTAATTGCTGTTCATAAATTATAAATATCTTTTTTTGTTATCAACTGAAGAGTCAAACTTGTGGTGCTGAGCTTTAGCAGCATGCCTTCTCCCTCCCCCTCCCTGTTTTAGCTGATTGACATACAAAGCTGAAAGCTGAGCCCTGTACATCAATCATGCAGTAATGGGAGGGAGGGAAAAGGCATGCTGCTGCAGTGATCAGCAAAATGTATTATAATATGGGTAATTGTACCCCCCTAGCACCTATCTGCTAGGATCTGCAGCTCTATATCTGGTATGGAGCTGACAGATTCTAACTCTGCAGGTTATTAGCTATGGTAGAAGAAATAGTTTGGATATTGCTCACCTCCCCCGTGCACGTGTAGTCAATCCTCCTTCACCGTCTTGTAGATAAAGTATCCAAAGTTGTCACAGCACAAGTATAAAACATCCTCTTTATTTTAATCCATTGAAATCCAGGCAATACAACATAAGGTGCAATACAACATTTTCAAGGTAAAACCTCCCCCCTGACGCGTTTCAGCCTTACCGTGCCGTAATCATAGAATTGCCTGGATTTTAATGGATTAAATTAAAGAGGACGTTTTATACCTGTACTGTGGATACTTTATTAGCTATGGTGCCTTTGGATACTTTATTAGCTATGGTGCCTATTAACCAAGATTTTTCTATTATATAAAAAAAAAAAATTAAAATTCTACAATATAATTTAATATTAATGGACACTTTCTATAAATGTATTTTAATGCAGGAAAATGACCCCTTATGCTATATTTGGAATCGGTAAGGGATTTCTCCGACCATAAGGGTTTTTCGCCTTTTTCTGAATCAACACAGCAGGTTTATTAGTTTAACTTGATGGATTCTTTTTTTCAACCTTATGAACTTTGCAACTATGTGAAAAAGAAGGGATGGTAGAAAAAATTGAAAATCATATTATTGAAATAGAAATGAACAGTGATTTTCTTCAGTTACATGTCACAATGTAGGCCCAGCCATAGCTATTTAAGATATTTATTTCTATGAATTTCACTATAAAGCCTAAACATTAAAGTTTTATAAGGGAAAGTCACAGGAAAAAGGAAAACATTCACGAATTAAAGGGGTGGTCCAGTAAAAATCATCTTATCATCCATTTATTCTATGGGAGCACTGGAGGTACCTGAGTGCTCTTTTAAGAATGGGTGATGTGGCATCTGCAACTTCTTTTCCCATATCTTCTGTCCTATTTTATCCCCTATCTTAGGACACTTATCCCTTATCCTGTTGTTATACCCCTTTAACTATTCTTAAATGTTCTAACAGATTATAAATAACCATATAGGGATTGATTTGGTGCAGTGTACTATATGCACATCCCAGTACTTAAAACATGTTAAGGGATACTCAGTTGGAAAACTTTTTTTTTTTTTTTTTAAATAAACTGGTGCCAGAAAGTTAAACAGATTTGTAAATTACTTCTATTTAAAAAAAAAAAAAAAAAAACATAATCCTTCCAGTACTTATTAGTGGCTGTATACTACAGGAAAACTTTTTTTTTTTTTTTTAAATAAACTGGTGCCAGAAAGTTAAACAGATTTGTAAATTACTTTGATTTAAAAAAAAAAACAAAAAAAAACCATAATCCTTCCAGTACTTATTAGCGGCTGTACACTATAGAGGAAATTCTTTTCTTTTTGGATTTCTTTACTGTCTGACCACAGTGCTCTCTGATGACAGCTCTGTCCGTGTCAGGTACTGTTCAGAGCAGGGGAAAATCCCCATGGCAAACATATGCTGCTCTGAACAGTTCCTAAAATTGACAGAGATGTCAGCAGAGAGCACTGTGGACAGACAGAAAAGAAATCATAAAATAAAAGAATTTCCTCTGTAGTATTCTGCAGCTAATAAGTAATGGAAGGATTACGTTTTTTTTTTTATTAGAAGCAATTTACAAATCTGTTTAACTTTTTGGGCACCAGTTCATTTGAATACTCCTTGAATACCAGAAACCAAAATTCACTTGTGCCTATCATCATCGCGAATAGCTATATGCATCAGTTCTACTACTGTAAAACAAATGCGGTCTCAAGTCTAAACAACAGTGGATACCACCTTGGCTCTCACCCAGGGGCTCCATTATAAGACACAGTTAATCTTGACAGACCTTTGTTCTGCAGTCCCCTGTGTATAGGGAGCATGGACTTTTTTTATATAACATTTTTGCTGGTTGCTTAGTAACCAGTCCTGGTAATCTACTTCACAGGATTAGTTCCAGTACCTGAATAATTGTTTTCTTTTGCTGACAGCTGCTGGAGTCAGCACTGACTGGAGCATTTGTCGTGGAACTAGAACAATCAAATGTACTACATTCCAGCTCCAAGTCCTGGGCACCAATTTAATTGCAACCTAACCTGGTTATACACACAAGAATACTGAACCTTTTATAGTGGTCATGTATTTGAGAATAAAACATACACACATCTTGGGCAGCACTTTTGGGAATTTTGTACATACCTATTGCAAATTATATAAGTTGTAGCAACAACAAAAAAGCTTCTTTCTTTATGTTAACCCTTTCATGATGCAGACAATTGTTTATTGTTGTCCTGAGATAAGGCTGTCAGCACCACTCCACTCCCACTTGTATTTCTCAGGCTCAGTATTTTAACCCTGCAGGTCTGTGCCCTCTGTAGATCCTTCAGTGCCCTTATCTAAAGTGCAGTGTACGCATATAACTTCTTAGAAGAAACAAATGACATGGCACCTGAACCTCCACTTCAAACTTGCTGCTTTATTGCCACTGGCAAGGCGTACAATGAGGATGCACAATGAGGATGCTAGAGATGAGTGAAGTTACAGTTATTTGATTCGTCATGAACCTCGCGGCTCGGCGGTTGCTGACTTTAGCCTGCATAAATGAGTTCAGCTTTTAGGTGCTCCGGTGGGCTGGAAAAGGTGGATACAGTCCTAGGATTCCATCCGAATAAATTTGTAGCAAATTTTTAATAGTAATGTATTTTAATAATATGTTTAATAAAGTGTGTGTGTGTTTCACTTTTTTTTCAAATTTTTAAACATTTTTTAGGTAATACTACTACTCCCATCATGGAACAGACTGTTCCATGATGGGAGTAGTAGTACATGTGCAAATAGGCAGATCGCCCCGGGTGTTACTCCTGACACCCGCTACGATCGTCCTGTATAATGTATAGATGCAGGCGGCTTTCTCACATCTCTGCAATAGATAGGAAAATCGCATCAGGTGTCAGGAGTGACATCCACTTTGATCTGTCCTCATCTGTAGGTACTATTGCTCCCAACATGGAGCACACTCTGCTCCATGCTGGGAGCTGTAGTACCTGCATTAATAGACAGATTGCAGCAAGTGTAACTTCTGACACCTGTTGGCGATCTGTCTATTAATGCAGGTACTGCAGCTCCTAGCATGGAGCAGAGTGTGCTCCATGATGTGAGCAGTAGTATCTGCAGGTAAGGAAAGGTCACAATGGGTATCACTCCTGACACCTGCTGCAATTGTCCTGTATATTGTATAGATGCGGGTGGCCGGCCGCTCTTCTCTGGTCCCACTATAGTGTATGCCATATATATATATATATATATATATATATATATATATATATACATATATATATATATATATATATATATATATATATTATTCATAGTTCCTGCAGAGAGCTGTGATTGGCTGGAACCATCTGGCCAACCACAGCTCTCTATGGGAAATACAAATAAGTGATGTGAATTCTATTCTATTTAGGTAGTACTACTATTCCCATCATGGAACAAAATGTTCCATGATGGGAGTAGTGGTACCTGTGCAAATAGATTGCCCCGGCTGTCACTCCTGACATCCGCTGGGATCGTCCTGTATAATGCATAGATGTGGGCAGCTTTCTCGCATCTCTGCAATAGATAGGACAATCCCATTGGGTGTCAGGAGTGACACCCACTGTGATCTGTCCTCAACTGCAGGTACTACAGCTCCCAACATGGAGCACACTCTGCTCCATGCTGGGAGCTGTAGTACCTGAATTAATAGACATATCGCAGTGGGTATCCCTTCTGACACCTGTTGTGATCTGTCTATTAATGCAGGTACTGCAGCTCCTAGCATGGAGTAGAGTGTGCTCTATGATTGGAGCAGTAGTACTTGCAGGTAAGGAATAATCACAGCAGGTGTCACTCCTGACACCTGCTGCAATCGTCCTGTATAATTTATAGATGCGGGAGGCCAGCTGCTTTTCTCTGGTCCCACTCTAGTATATGCCATATATATATACACCTATTATTCATATTTCCCGCAGAGAGCTGTGATTGGTTGGAACCATCTGGCCAATTGCAGCTCTCTGCGGGAAATATAAATAAGTGATTTGAATTCTATTGACATCACTGGCCGGCCAGTGCAGAGATGCGAGCGCAGGAAAAAGCCACTCCATCTCTGGAATAGAAAGGACATTCGCATCGGGTGTCAGGAGTGACACCAGGGGTGATCTGTCTATTAGTACAGGTTCTATAGCTCCCATCATGGAACAGTCTGTTCCATGCTGAAAGTAGTAGTACTATCTGAAAAATTAAAAAAATAGAGAAAGAAAGTGAAACACACATACACACAGACTTTACTAAACACAATATTAAAATACATTACTAATAAAAAAATAAAAAAATAATTATTAAAAATATATTCTTTTTACATTTAAATGGCCTCTTTCTACATTTGTATCATTGTCAGCTACATTTTTAGGTCCCTGCCCACCCACATAAATTGATCCCTGTTTAAAAAATAACATTAACATTTTTTATTTTATTTTTTATCTTTCAATTTTCGGGAGCGGGCAGGGGCCAGAAAATTCTGTGCTCAATATTAAAAATTAATGAGAGTGCATTTCATATTTTTTTCTAGTTTTCTCCTAAATCATAATTTTTTTTATTTTCACATTACTTTTTTAACCCCATTCATTTATTTTTTCGGGCATTTAGATGTGTTGCCATGAATAATTGCGGTGGTCAGAGACGAGACGAGGACAGGGACATCAGTAATATGTATAATACAGTAGGCAAAATAAGGCTGAGTTTCCCTAATTTACCAAAAATCCATAACTTCAAAGAGGTCTTCTATCAGAAATTAAAGATACTTCAAATTATAATTTGCAGCGGCAGATGGCTTAGACAATAATGCATATATGTATTTAATATAATTGTGAAGGACAATGCCATTGAAATTATACAATATGAGCTGGTTTTAAATGACAAATTACTGAAAAACTCTTCTTGTAATTCCAATGTCTCTACATATGCAGGAAGACATGGATGGGAGCTATAATTTCAGTAGGATGGAAAGGTCTTTTTTGTTGCTGTAAGCTGTTCAGTGGAATATATAACCAGAGATGAGCGAACTTACAGTAAATTTGATTCGTCACAAACTTCTCGGCTCGGCAGTTGATGACTTATCCTGCGTAAATTAGTTCAGCCTTCAGGTGCTCCGGTGGGCTGGCAAAGGTGGATACATTCCTAGGAAAGAGTCTCCTAGGACTGTATCCAGCTTTTCCAGCTCACCGGAGCACCTGAAAGCTGAACTAATTTATGCAGGAAAAGTCATCAACTGCCGAGCCGAGAAGTTCGTGACGAATCGAATTTACTGTAAGTTCGCTCATCTCTATATATAACCATGGATGTGGGATTACCTTTTTATATATGTGAAAAATCTTTTAATTTTTATGTAGGGGATGATGGGAGTAATTCTTGAATTCCAGTTGTCCCTGCTTGCAATCACAGTGGTTGCAGCAGGGGCCGGCAGGGAGTCATTGGGGCCATATGAATAGTAGAAAAAAAAGTTTTGTAGCAGTAGGTGCTCTAATTGGAGCAAATTAAGGTTAATTGAATAATGAGACCACAGCCAATTAACATCAAAGGAATATAGAACATCAAAGGGGAAATGTAGGCCAAATGGTTTGACCTTAATTCACCGTGGTTTCATTATTAAGGTATTTCCCTTCTATTTCCTGTTCTTCATTCATCTGTTCATCTGATATATGATTTATACATCTTTATACTGTATATCTATATCTCTATATACAGTATATATATATATATATATATATATATATATATATATATATATATATATATATATAGGAGAAAATGGAGCAGCACTCTCAAGAGGAAAAATAAATCTGTGGGTGCAAGCAATACCAGGGACCCCGGTCCTGGGTCCAAAAATTTGTAGTGGAAAAGAAGCGGCTGCAGCACACCGGAGTATCACAAAATGGAAAAAAGTGTTTATTCCAGCTAAAAATAAGACATTTCTGTGGTCTCACACCACCTTTCTCAAGTGAGACTTGAGAAAGGTGGTGTGAGACCACAGAAAAGTTGTCTTAGCTTTAGCTGGAATAAACACTTTTTTCATTTTGTGATACTCCGGTGTGCTGCAGCCGCTTCTTTTACTCTCTCTCTCTCTCTCTCTCTCTCTCTCTCTCTCTCTCTCTCTCTCTCTCTCTCTCTCTCTCTCTCTCTCTCTCTCTCTCATGAATGAATAGGAGGGAAATACCTTAATTAAATAATGAAACCACAGCCAATTAATTTCAAACCACTTAACCTATATTCCTTTGATGTTCTATCACCTATTTGAACTTATTTGGCTGTGGTCTCAGCAAAAGCACTGAATTTTCTGGTCCCTGCCCGCTTCCGAAAACTGAAAGACAAAAAAATATGTTAATGTTAATTTTTAAACAGGGATCAATTTATGTGGGCAGGCAGGGACCTAAAAATGTAGCCGACGATAGTAAAAATGTAGAAACAGGTAATTTAAATGTAAAAATAATACATTTATGATAATACATTTTTTTACGTTTTTTTATTTATTAGTAATAGTATTCTAATATTGTGTTTAATAAAGTGTGTCTGTTTCACTTTTATTTCTCTATTTTTACATTTTTCAGGTAGTACTACTACTCCCAGCATGGAACAGACTGTTCCATGATGGGAGCTGTAGTACCTGTACTAACAGACAGATCGCCCTGGACGTCACTCCTGACACTCAACGCGATCATCCTATCTATTGCAGAGATGGACACTCACTGTTCAGAAGCGAGCGCAGGACCTCTGTTTAGTTCTTTATTGCCTCGCCCCTCAGATAATGAGTGTAGAGAAGATCTCTCCTTTTAAGAAGACTTATCATCCTATGGTATCTCTTGATACCTACAAGTCTCCCATGAAGGCCCCTCTCTTTACAAGAAGCCTTTATTATCCCATGATAACTCCTGCTGCCTTTTGTTCTCCCTTGAAGTCCCTCTTTTGTGGGAAATTAGCTACCAACACCTTTAGATGGTGCTATTATTCAAGATATCATCCCAGGGGGACTTTAGGAGTTAAGGGGTTACAAATTTCAATACCAAAAATATATGGAAAAATAACAAGGAATGTGGTCTTTATAAAACAAAGCTGTCAATACATTTTGTTTCGGTTATTGTCTGAATATGAAGGACATTTCAAGCTAGGACCCATAAAAATAAGACAAATATAGCTGATAGGATGTACCTTTTTTCAGAACAACAACTTGTTATTGTGTTATTGTTACATTCAAGCAACTAAATACTTGGAAATATTTGAGAAGTGAAAAATGGATGTTGTTATGTCTTCTACACACCTCCTGACTCTATAATCCAACCCATCACCTAATTGTCCCTTCTATTATTTAAAGTCAGTTCCCACACATATATGACTGATTCCCTGAATTGCAAGACACACTTTAAATCCAGATATCTCAGGAACGGAAGGAAGTATAAAGAAACTGTACAAAGGTCTGTTATCAGGGCACCCTATTTTATATTAATTCATTCTAATTCTTTTGGGTTGGCCACAGGTCCTATTTAAGTGCTATTTGGAGGTTTTTTTTATTATATAAAAAGGTTCATGATGATATTCTTTTTTTTTTTTTTTGTTATGCTTTTTTTTATCCAAGTGTAGAGTATTTAGAAGGTGGATGGGGAACTAATGAATAATTTTTGACACTGTACATACTGTATATATTTGCATTGTAGTATAGGTTTAGAGAGCACCAGGTTAATAACACTGATACGGGGTACTGTGATTGACCAAGAACAGGACACTGGCACTGCAGTACCTTTTGTAACCCTAGACAGGAGGCGTGCTCTGCTTCCTAAACTATATTATACTGTAAATAACGGTGACTTGCAGTTCTGTGTAGCAAATTCTTTAAACTAAACCAGGGGCTAAAAAAGTATGCAATATCTACTCATACCCTTGAAGCAATGTTCAAAGTGTCAGTCACACTACTAGGTCCCAGGACCAAAGAAACACATCATTACAGTCTCTTAGGCAGGTTCTTATATAAGTTCTTCAGAGTCTACAATGTTCAGTTTCTATTATATTGAGCTTCACATACTCTCTATGCGCTATTCCCTTCACTTACTGTTTGAAACCACTTCCTGACTACAATGTACATTTATAGGTCAGGTGATAGAGTATGTTGCTGGCTTGGGAGCCGAGCCTCCGCCACACCCCAAGGGCACTGGCAGGTATGTGTAGATCACTTCAATGTTTGTCATCAAACTGTTTAAATGCCACTATCAGCTATTGTGGCATTTGAACAGTTTTGCAGCCAGTCATTGCTGGTGCATTGGCCCAGACCACATAAAGACAATGCAATCACGGGGTTCCCCATTTTTGTCAGGGCAGCCCAAAATATTTTCAATACACTGGAGCTTGTTGTGGCTTTGCTACTAATACAGCCTACATATGGCAGGCTGTACCAGTAAAGTGCTGATTTAATAGATATGCATACGAATTCAGGTGTGTTTTTAATACAATGCCAAGTAGGAAAAAAAGGAGCAATGATCTTAGCGAACCAATTATTACTGTCTAGCAATCTGGAAAAGATTATAAATTTATTAACAAACATTTTAAAGTCCATCATTGTACAGTGAGAAATCTTCTCAGGAGTTGACGTCTCAATAAATTCATAAAGGTTAGACCATACAACGCTCATAAAAATTGCAAAATTATACCTGATGGGCTACATTTCACATTCTACAGACCACAGTTAGCATGTTAAATATTGCAGTTAATGACAGAATAATTGCAGAAGACAAAACAAGTATGGCTAATTTGGAAGGGTTACCAGGAAAAAGCCTCCTTGTTCTGAAAAGAGCATGGTAGCATGCCTTACATTTGTAATGTTGAATCTGCACAAACCACAAGATTTTTGGAACAATGTCAAATAATGAAATGGTGTTGTTGGTCATCTAAGGTTGTGTTTGTAAGACTTCCTAAGGATCTGCTTTTTATCATTTCCTGATCTGTGGAATTATAGAACTCAAATAGGGTGTATATATATATATATATATATATATATATATATATATATATATATATATATGTGAATATATATATATGTGAATATATATATATGTGAATATATATATATATATATATATGTGAATATATATATATATATATATATATATATATTGCCAAATGTAGCTGTAGCGGACACAGCTCACCCTCTTGCCCTCACCACGACATGGACAGGACCGGACCTCAGTCCAAGAAAATGGCAAAGAACGAAGAACAGTCCAGCGTGGTTAGCTCAAACAATGCAAACGGATTTATTCAGCAATTAGCCAACATAGAGGACAGGTGACGCATTTCGGCCGCAGTATGCTGCCTTAGTCACATACTAACAATGGTGTATGAATAAGGCTGCATACCATGGCTGAAATGCGTCACCTGTCCTCTATGTTGACTAATTGCTGAATAAATCCATTTGCATTGCTTGAGCTAACCACACTGTACTGTTCTTCATTCTTTGCCATATATATGTCTATACTGTATAATTTTTATATTACTATTGTTGCAACAAAAGTGTTTTTATGTTAAATTCATGTATTTGATGTTGGCAAATACTCAGTATAGTCAGACATTTCATTGTGTCCTAGGTAACAGTACATAGAACAAAAACATGAAAACTAAATTACGGAAAGCATTTGTCATTGTTTCTCATGTCATTCATAGTGACACTTGCAGATGTCTATTTGCTGCTGGTTTTCTTTGCTGCCTTGTCATTTTCAGTGAGTGTTGTATGAGAGGCTATTGTTTGGAGCATGTTCTGCAGTTTCTGATGAGCTATAGGTGAAGGAGCAGCTGAGAACAACTTCAAGACAACTGTAGGCTGCTAGGGATCATCACACACAATGGTGAAGAAAAAATGGAATATGTGAAGTAGCATGGATAGTTACTGAAGGTTGAATATATATTTTATGCTTTATGAGCCATAGTTTAACACACTCCAGTGCATATAAACAGAGATGAGCGAATCAAAGCTGACGAAACCGAATTCGTTACGAATTTCAGGAAAATTTGATTCGCAACAAATGTGAATATTGCAGCGATTCTATCGTGCAAATCGCTTCATTAAATTCCATTTAGAGCGGTCTAAGCTCCAGGGCATCTAAAATGGCAGATCCACATGTTAGGACATGGGGCAAGGAACTCTGGGAAGGTGGGAAGGCAAGGCGGAAAGGCGGGTAGGCGGGATGACCCTGAATCACATGCAGGATACACCCTATCAGCAGCCAGTCACCCATGTGATGTCACAGCCCTATATAATTGGCAGCCATATTGCAACCAGTCACTTCATTCATTACACTGTAGAGAGATAGGACGGACATCGCTGTATGTGTGTTACACAGAAAGGCTTTTTCCAGCAGCATTTCACCTCCTAGTCACATCAGCATTCTGGTGGACAGAGATCATTGCTTTTTTCACTAAAAAGGATTTTAACTGCAGCCATCAACCTCCCAGTCACTTTCTACTGCATTGTATTACAGAGAGGGGCAGAGAGCTCTGTGTTGCCTCATACATTTCAACAAGCTGCCTCAACTTCATAAACCTTAGCAGAGGAGGCAGGAATCATTTTTCAGCACAATTCTGTGTATTTGTTCCATAACATATCATCTGCTGGTTATATTAGTCTGTAGACGGTATAATACCTAGCAGTCTATTCCATTCCTAATAGTCTTTGACAGAGTGCAATTTTAGATTTAGTACACAGCTTTTGTGTGCTCGAGCACTGTTGTGTACTGCTGGTGTTGTGCAAAAATATGTTTTTTTAACTGTACTGTAGCACATTTTTCTGCCCTCATAAGTGAGTACCACATACCTACATCTAAATAGCGTCCTATTTTGTAGCTGTTAATCTGTCAAGGGCCTAGATACTGCGAAAATCCAGGCAAAAGTACTCACTGGCTGTTATTGTACTCAGAAACTTTTTTCAGTGTACTGTAGTGCATTTCTCTGCCCTCTTAAGTGCATACCACGTACCTACATCTAAGTAGTGTACTATTTTGTACCTGTTAATCTGTCAAGGGCCTAGATACTGTGAATGTCCAGGCAAAAGTACTCACTGGCTGGTGTTGTACTCAGAAACTTTTTTAAGCATAATGTAGCACATTTCTCTGCCCTAATAAGTGCATACCACATACCTACATCTAAGTAGTGTACCCCTTTAAGGGCATGAGTTATTTTTTTTTGGAATAAGCAATCATGTTTTTTTTCTAACCAAGGCCAACCCTTTTACCAGTGTTTGAGAAGCCCTGCAATAAATTTTTCATTGTCAGACAAATATAAATTAATCTCTGGTTTCTTCAGATATTGGTTATTATGGTGTCAGTATTTACTTTCTTATGCCTGAACAAGAGGAGAGTAGCCATGAAGTGGTGATGTTTACTGGGACGCATTGTATGTCAGCTGTGTTATTACTCGTGTTTTCCCAAGCATTTGCTTTTTTCGCACGTCACACAAAGAAGCGTTCTTTTTTATGGGAAGGGTCCCACTGACCGGATCTGCAGCATATTTTATGCTGCAGATCTGCAGATAATGGACCGTACAGTGTGCCTCCAGCTGTGCCTGCCTGCTCGTAGCGGCAATCCCCTGCTACAAGCAGTTACACAGCAATCTGCAAATTGCTGCGTGCATGCACAGTGTATTCCCAAACTTCTCAACCGCTCCCTCTGCTCCCCGAGCTAAGCCGAGAGCAGCTGTGATGTGTGCGAGTACACTGTGATTGCGTGCAGTGGCTCGTAGAACACTTTGTGTCTGCTCGCAGCAACGGGTTGCCATTATTAGCAGGCACAGCTGGAGGCACAATGTAGCGTCTGTCATCGGCGGATCCACAGCATAAAATATGCTGCAGATTCGTTCCATGTGACCCTACCCCAAGGGTCCCACTTGCTTGCAAGAAACGTATGGAGAGTGATTACATTGAGACCAACATTTTGTACACTAGTCTTAATGGAAGGCGTCAGGCCCAAGGCCTGATTATGGAAACATACCTGTGTTTTATTATTGCATCTGTGTATAAACTAAGACCTGGGGGGTGAGGGGTCAATCAGACGGTGTGTCCCTGTTTGTGTATTGCAGTTTATTAGGGGGCCTGGCTGGTTGTTTATTTGAAGTCAGGAGTTTCTTTGAAGCTGCAGGATGGGAGATAACAGATGCCCCTTGGTGGGATCAGAGGGGAGGGGGGAGTGGAGCTTCCCTCCAAAAAACAAGCAGATATGATATTTAAACAATGCTAGACTCAAAGTTGGTTGTTAAGATATGTGCCCCAAGCTGACAAGACCATCCTAAGAGCAGCTGTAGACTCACTCTCATGGACTACTATACTATTACGCTGTAAGAACTTCATTTTTACTTTTCTGAACTTGATTGCTAAACTCTTTTATATATTTTTTAACTGTATGTCATTTGTTTCTGTATTTTTATTTAGTCAGCACTGTGATACCTTTTATCAGATTAAATGTTTAATTAATCAGCTTTGGTCTTTGATCTCTAAATATATGAGCTCGACTTTCTGAAGGAGGCTCTGGTAAAACATGCTTATCTGAGGGTTAATTTGGTGACTTGCTGGGACTTGTAGTGGATACCCAGAGGTCTGGCGGCTTTAACCCTTGCACCATCACACTCTCTCTAGCGTCTTGGCTGGACTGATAGGGTGTGATCATGACTGAAGGATTTGGTGAAATAAGATGCACCAAATGCTATAGAGATGCAGACATGGACCATTTTAATAAAAGGGGCACGTCTTTGACTGTCTGTGCCCTGCACTCTGAAAACTGTCTAAGGGTATGTCTATGTGGAATTCTGTCAGAATATTCCACATGGATATTCCACTGCAGCAGAGTCCCATTGATTTCAATGGGATTCTTCTGCACTGTGCAGACAGTGGAATTTCCCCTGCAGATGTTTTTGGTGCAAAATTCCAGATTCTGCCATACGCAAAAAAAAGAATAGATTTGTATGTTCTTTCTGCGGATACTGCTCGGAAATGCATTGCCATTTATGAGACGTGTTTTCCGGGTGAACATGCCACACATTTTACGCCGTGTGAACATGGCCTTAGCCTGACAAAGACCTCTGCATGGGTCAAAATGTAGCTACTTTTAAACAGGAATAGTTGATAATTTTCCACACACTTATTGATCTTGTCTCCTCCTTGATAAGGTATTGTTCATTTTGGACCACTGAATCCCTGGACCTCAAGAACATGCATCATGTTTCTGTCTAATACTGGGAGTGCTGCAGGTCACTTTACACTTTGAGATTTCTGTCAGCTGTTGTAGACTAATGTTCAAGTTACACCAATTTTTATTATGAAGATTAATAGGTTTAAAGGAGTAGTGCAGCAAAAAATAATTTATCTCCTATCCAAAGGATTGGGGATAAGTTATAGATTGGGGGGGGGGGGGATGTCTGAGCACTGGGATCCCCTGCCATCTCCTGAATGGGGCCCCAGCAGTATGCTGGAAGTGGCCATTGCGACCCCTGCAGGAAGCCAGCACTGTACACCCTCCATGTAACTCTATGGGATACATGGAGGGGGCGTGTGGACTGGTGCTCCATGCTGGGGTCGGCACGCATCCTTCCAGCAGACTGCCAGGGCCCTGTTCAGGAGATTTCGGGGGGTCCCAGTGCTCATTACCCCCAAGATCTATAACTCATCCCCAATCCTTTGGTAGGGGATAAGTTCTTTTTAACTACAGAACTCATTTAACCCCTTAAGGACAACCCATTTTCATCTTAAGGACTCAGACCTTTTTTTTTGCATTTCTGACCACTGTTACTTTATGCATTAATAACTCTGGGATGCTTTTGCTGTTTATTCTGATTCTGAGATAATTTGTTTGTGACATATTCTACTTTAACATAGTGGTAAATTTTTGTCATTACTTGCATCCTTTGTTGGTGAAAAATCCCAAAATTTCATGAAAATTTTGATTATTTAGCATTTTTCTAACTTTGAAACTCTTGCTTGTAAGGAAAATGGATATTGCAAATACATTTTATATTGATTCACAAAGACAATGTGCCTCGTTTACTAGGCTGAAACCGACCAGTTTTTGTCTGGTTATTTTGGCGCAGAGTGTATCCGACATGTCTGTGGCAGTGTGCGACAAACCTGACAATGCACTGTGAAAAGCTGACAAAGGGGCGTGAACTACCGCAAATGGGGCGTGGTCGGTCCAAAAGGGGCATGGTTTCACAACCCGACCGATTTACTATTGAATTCACAGAAAATCCTGTGGATAATTGGCTGGAAATATCCACCTAGGAAAAGCTGGTCAGAAAATGTTCCCGACTTTTCACAATAGTAAATAGAGAAGAATCCTGCAAGTCTGAAAAAACATTTCCCACTAGTAAAAACCTGACACTCTTAGTAAATGAGGCCCAATATGTCTTCTTTATGTTGGCATCAGAAAGTTTACATGTTTTTACTTTTTGAAGTCATTAGAGTGCTTCAAAGTATAGCAGCAATTTTCTAAATTTTCCCGAAAATGTTGAAATCTGAATTTTTCAGGGACCAGTTGAGTTTGAAGTGGATTTGAGGGGCCTTTCTGTGAGAAATACCCCATAAATGACCCCAGTATAGAAACTACATCCCTCAAAGTATTCAAAATTACATTCAGAAAGTTTGTTAACCCTTTAGGTGTTTCACAAAAAAAGCAGCAAAGTGGAGGAGAAAAATCTAAATCAGCATTTTTTACACTAACATGTTCTTGTAGCCCCATTTTTTTAATTTTTTTTTTAAAGTGGTACAAAATGTGTAGCCCAATTTCTCTTGAGTATGGAAATACCTCACATGTTGACCTAAAGTGCTCTGCAGGCTCACAATATGGCTCAAGAGGGAAAGAGAAACTGGGATTTTTTTAAAAAAAAATAGCTGTCATGGTTTTTGGGGGCCATGTTGTATTTAAGAAGCCCCCATGGTGCCAGGACAGCAAAATAACGCCCACATGACATACTATTTTGGAAACTTCCCCCCTCAAGGAACATAGCAAGGGGTATAGTGAGCCTTAAAACCTCACAGGTGTTTGACGACTTTGCGTTGAAGTTGGACGTGAAAATGGAAATTTAGATTTTTAACACTAAAATTATGGTGTTACCCCAATTTTTTCTTTTTCAAAAGGGGTAATAGATGAAAATGGAGTGCAAAATTTGAAGCCCAATTTCTCCCGATTAAGAAAACACCCCATATGTGGACGTTAGATGCTCTGCTGGCTCACTTCAGGTCTCAGAACCGAAGGAGTGCCATTGGACTTTTGGAGAAAGAATTTTGCTGAAATTGAAGTCTGGGGCCCTGTGCATTTACAAACCTCCCAAGATGCCAGAACAGCAGAAGCCCCCCACATGTGACACCATTTTCGAACCTACATGCCTCACAGAATTTAATAAAGGGTGCAATGAGCATTTACACACCAATGGCGTTTGACAGATCTTTGGAACAGTGGGCTGTGCAAATGAAAAATTAAATTTTTCATTTTCAAGGACCACTGTTCAAGAAAAATCTGTGAGACACCTGTGGGGTGTAAATGCTCACTGCACCCCTTATTACATTCCTTGAGGGATGTAGTTTCCAAAATGGGGTCATATGTGGGGGGTTCCACTGTTCTGGCACCACGGGGGGCTTTGTAAACACACATGGCCTTCAATTCCAGACACATTCTCTCTCCAAAAGCCCAATTGTACTCCTGTAGTGCGCCAGCAGAGCACTTTACATCCACATATGGGGTATTTCCATATTCAGAAGAAATAGGGTTACAAATTGTGGATGCTTTTTTCTATTAATCCTTGTGAAAATGAAAAATTTGGGACAATACCAGCATTTTAGTGTAAAAATAATTTTCACATCCAACTTTAACGAAAAATTTTCAAACACCTGTGGGGTGTTAAGGCTCACTATACCCCTCATTTTGTTCCGTGGTGGGTGTAGTTTCCAAAACGGGGTCACATGTGGTTTTTTTTTGCGTTTATGTCAGAACCGCTGTAACGATCAGCCACCCCTGTGCAAATAACCTTAAATGTACATAGCGCTTTCACTCCTGAGCCTTGTTGTGCACCCACAGAGCATTTTATGTCCACATATGTGGTATTTCCCTACTTTTGGGAGTCTTTTTTTCCTTTTACTTCTTGTGAAAACGAAAAGTATTGGGCAACTCTGGGCAAGATAAAACATTTTTACAATAACATGTTGGAGTAGACCCCAACTTTACCTTTTCATAAGAAGTAAAAGGAGAAAATGCCCCCCCAAAGTTTGTATGGAAATACAACATATGTGGCCCTAAACTGTTACCTTGAAATACGACAGGGCTACAAAGTGAGAGAGCGCCATGCGCATTTGAGGCCTAAATTAGAGATTTGCATAGGGAGAGACCCAGATGCAAGTTTTACACTTGCCTCCGATACCAAAATTACCCTACAGTAGTGTTTCCCAAACAGGGTGCCTCCAGCTGTTGCAAAACTCAATGGCTGTCCGGCAACACTGGGGGTTGTTGTTTTGCAACAGCTGGAGGCTCCGTTTTTGAAACCATGCCATACCAGATGTTTCTCATTTTTATTTGGGGGTAGGGTGGTAAATGTGTAGGGGTGTATGTATATGCAGTGTTATTTTGTGTATATGTAGTGTAGTGTAGTGTTTTTAGGGTACATTCACACGGGCGGGGGTTCACAACGAGTTTCCTGCTAGGAGTTTGAGCTGCAGCGGAAAATTTGCTGCATCTCAAACTTGCAACGAGAAACTCACTCTAACCGCCGCCTGTGTGAATGTACCCTGTACATTCACATGGGGGGGGGGGGGGGGGGGGCAAACATCCAGCTGTTGCAAAATTACAACTCCCAGCATGCCCTTTGGCTGTCTGTGCATGCTGGGGGGTTGTAGTTATGCAACAGCTGGAGGCACACTGGTGGCAAAACACTGAGAGTTTGTTACTTAACTCAAAGTTTTGCAGCAAGTGTGCCTCCAGCTGTTGCAAAATTACAACTACCAGCATGTACGGGCAGCCAAAGGGCATGCTGGGAGTTGTAGTTTGCAACAGCTGAAGGCAGAATGGTTGCAAAACACTGAGTTAGGTAACAAACTCTGTGTTTCGCAACCAGTGTGCCTTCAGCTGTTGCAAAAACTGCAACTTTCAGAGATGAGCAAAGTTACAGTGACTTCTCGGCTCGGCAGTTGCTGACTTTAGCCTGCATAAATTAGTTCAGCTTTCAGGTACCCTGGTGGGCTGGAAAAGGTGGATACAGTCCGGCGAGTGGCAGGGATAGGAGAAATGCAGGGCGTACCTGGGGTGTATGGGTACGCCCTGCATCCTTAAGGAGTTAAATGAATGCTTTATGTTAAATTAAACATATTTCCAATGCAGGTTTATTTTTACAGATTACACCACAAATTTTGGTGCACACAGAATTGGTGGCACATTGTGGCTCACTGAACCACATTTTGGTACACAACCAAACAAAAGCAGATCATATTCACAATAATAAATTAGTGCCATTTTTTTTTGTCTTAAACTCAGTCATATGCCTTTTTTGTGATATCACTAAACTAGAGAGACCTATTACAACCCATTATAGCTAAGCTGAAAAAAATGTGTTTATATTAATACCCTGAGTCTGTAGAAAATCCCCTAAAAATCCAAAGAGACACGCAAGTGGGTTGTGTTTTTGCTCACACTTGTTTTGATTACTCTATGTCTTCTACAAAGCCTCATTGTATCTCTAGCCGAGGGATATATGGCAAAGAATGACTTGAGGCTTTCAGTTGAGCTCATAACACATGAATACTCAAAACAAGTATCAGATATTCACATTGCCAGACTATTTGTATGTTCATGTGTTAAAGAACATGAAGTGTTAATGAATCAAGCTGCTCTGGGTATTAAAGCCATAATTATAATGCAAATAAAGCAGCAGTAAGACGGCCACCAGCTAACCTGATCTCATTTCTACATAAACGACTATATTACCAATTAAGATACAAAAGATATTAGAAGTAGGAGTAAAGATATTAAAAGTTATGTAAGATTTGGGTTAACACGCACGTAAGATTGTATTCTGTATGAAGTAGGCTTAAGAAATGCAAGGTACAATAGAATGCTATGAAAGGAATATCTAAGTTACACCTGGAAAAAATAATACAAAACAGAAATGATAAAATAAGTTAAGAAGAGGAATGTTTTATTTGTTGTACAATTTATTTTTATAATAAATAATCACTCAATAAATAATACTAGATGTGTACTGTGTGTTTAATTAGAGATAAATGAGATAATTCTTTCTAAAACAATTTTCACCACTGATGAAGAAAATAGCTTTAAATATTTTGGGACAATGGTATCAGGATATATGGCAGTAGTGAATAGTCAGTTCATGAAGTTGATGTTTGGAAGCTGGAAAACTGGGTAAGGATCTTATTGATTGAGGGGCGTGGCCGACCCACGCAGCACAAAAACAGCGTTTAGAACATTTAGTTCCAAATGCTGGCCAGTGGAGAACCCCTTTAAGACAGTCTTGTCTAAGTTTAAACCAACTATAGTTTTACCTACGTTATACTAAAATTGTGGTCCACATTTATCATTGTAGGTGTAAGTGAAGCATTTTTTACACCTTTTTTTTTGTGTGCTTGTAATGTGTAAGAACACCAAATTTATTAAATGGTCAAAGAGCATTTGATAAATTTTGTGCAGTTCACATTTTCTGAAATTTCTCTCTTCACATACACCAAAAATCTACACCATGTCTGGGCTGGTGTAGTTTTAGAGACTTTTCACTGGCTTTGCGCCTTTTTTGCTCCTTTTCACAAAAAGGTGCAGTTCATAAAACCCTTTCATATCATGTGTATTGCCAAAATCAGTGGATTGCAGCTCAAAATCAGCAGAAATGTGTAAACATAAAGGGGCAAAAAATGAGCAAAAAAACCTGCTTGCTCCATTTTTGCCCCTTTTTTAGACACAAAAAACAGACAATGATGAATGTGGGCCTGTATGCCTAAATGTAGAGACTTTTTTGGTGCACACATTCAAATTTCAAGCAACTCCTCTTTTCACAAATTAAACCCCTTTACAATAACTATCATCCTCTGCAAACATTTAGCTATTTTTTTATAATTACTATGCTTAAAGCGTACCAGTCAGATCCAACAATTTTTTTTTTAAATATATCACTCATTGTTAAATGTCTAGCACCTTTATTTATTTTTTATTACACTTTTAATTTAGCTCACTAGTCAGCATGCTGTCTGTTCACATCTCGCCTAGCATTAGCAAAACTACAACTCCCAGCTTGTCCTCACTGACAGTAGCGGGACACAAGCTGACAGTGGGAGGATTTTTCCTCCAGGTGTGAGCCCTGCGCTCACAGCTGTCAATCAAGGAAGTGTGTCCATGACATAGGTGATGACTCATGGACACAGCAGGACTAGTGTGTGTCCAAGCAGTCAGAAGGGGCAGTTGTTTGACTGTTTTTTTCAGTATGTTTTGCATGCTTTACAACATATCAAAAGTTTTTGTATCTGACAGTGCCCACTTAAAAAAATGTGGTGTGATTGTCATGTGTCACAATTCTGGATCAGTTGAGCAAACTTTAAAAAAAATATATGGTTTGCCGGATATTGTTAAAATGTTGGCTACTTTGGGAATAGGTTTGAGGTAAGGCAAGAAATTTACAATAACTCTAAAATCCAGGAATGACTCTGCTTATCACCTAGGAATGTATCCAAATAATTTTGAAGTAGTTTTAAGGCTAAGTTATTGTCAAAGGTACGGCAACATGCGGTAACCCATGGTAACTAACAGCTTGTTTAAAAAAACACTGCACAAGTGGATTTGATATGATTTTTTAAATTAAAATGAAGGTACAAAAGTTATTCTTATTTGGGCTTTTTTAGAGAAGTAATAGAAACTAGGCATGTGCCATCTGGACTGGGCTATTGGTGCCTAAAGGAGGTGAATTCAACTAGATGGCTACAGCAACTGAAAACCTAGTGATGTTCTCTTTTTTGAGAAAATTTCCCAACATTCTGATTGAAACCAAGCTGGATGGGTTCAGTTCGCTCATTACTAGTTGGAACCAAAATTCGGAGGCAGAAAGAAATAATAACTAAATAAACTCTAGAAACTTGCCTGAAAAGAATCTCAACATAATTCTTTTTACTGCTAAATGTATGCTTTTTTTCCCTATGTAAAGCCTTAGGCTATTTTCTGCAGCCTTAAATCTATACGCAAGTTACCAAAAGTTTTAGCTTCTTTTCTTGTTTAACTGTGCTACTGAGATATTCCATACCCTGAAGAATTTAGAATTTTTGCCTCGACACTAATAACTGTTTTATGACTACTTTTTTTGAGTTAGTGCCACAATTATATTGAATATTCAAGATGATGTCTCATCAGTGCTTTAGAATGCTGAAAACTATTTCTCCTCTGAGTATATGCCTCTTTAACACATCATAAGATTCTAATGGCTATAAATGCTACAAGCTAGCATCCATGTTATTGCCTAGTCTATGATCAACAAATAGAGATGCAGAAATTTTATACAGTTCAATTGATGAAGTGACAATTTTAGGTTTTGCATGACTCTCCATCTAATTTATATTGATTCCAAAACATGTTTTGAAATTTGAAAAACTATTATATTGATGTTTTCTGTGCTGAAAAATAATTTTAAACTGGAAAATGCTGAATGCACTTTAGAGAGCATCAGCAAAAGCATGAAAAACTTTACGAATCAGAGAAAAAAAGTAGAATAAGTGAAGTATAGTATAGGCAGTGCTGGTAATGAAGCAGGCAGAGTCTGAAAAGTCCAAAACTCCTCTTCTGTAGTCCTTAAAAGAAGAAATATGTTTAAAATTCTATCATAAAATGTTGTTCGGTTGGAAGAAATATTGAATTTTCCCACTGTGCAATGCTCAATTGAGTAACATCTGTCCTAGTCATATAAATGCAGAACAACATAAAGATAGATGGATTTGATATTCGAACATTAAAAACATCATCTCCAAGATAACTATGAATCTTGCTGCTGATAGAACCACTTATTGCAAGTAGGTTTTTAGAGGTAACACTTTTTTAAAGAGATGTTTTCATTCTTAAAATAAATCTGTCACCTGGGAAACATGTACTAAAGTGCCGTCAATGGGTAAATATTAGTACAATGAGACTAACAGTACCTGTTGTTTACATGTTTATGGCTGCATTTCTCTAAAAATTGTTCTTTATTCTCATTGTGCAGTGTCAAGGAGGTGTGGCCAGTGTCCTAAAGTTGCCAATGCTGTAAGGCCTCTCCCAGCTTTTCTATTCAATCCTCCACTTCTTTGATTGACAGGCAGAACTCTCCAAGCCCCGCTGAATTCTCACACAAGCATAGTGAGCTTGTCAACTTCAGGGCTGGCCTCACTGCCTTACCGCTCATGCACAACCCTGTCAGTTCACTAAAGATTGGTCTTACACTGAGTGCCTAGCAAACTGACCGTGTTGGCACATGGGTGGCAATGTAGTGAAGTCAATGCTGAAGTGAGCAAGTTTAGAGAGCTCTACCTCTCAATCAAAGAAGGGGATGGGGGATGGGAAAGTGGGGAAAGGTGTTACAAGGTGGGCCTCCTCAGAACATTGTCCACATCATTTTGACACTGCACAGTGGGAATAAAGAGCCTTTTATTAGGAAAATGCAGCCAGGGATCTGTAAAAAGAGGTATGGTTAGTCTCATTGCACTAATAGCTATTTACGCATCTCAGCACTTTAATATTTTTCATAGGGGAAAAATTCCCTTTATGAACAAATTTTAATATGCTTTTTTCCTATCAGTATTTAACCTCTTAAGTGTGAATACATATTTTGCCATGAACTGTCATTTAAGATAACTTTACAGGATGAGCCGTCCTGTGTTTATACATGAGGAAAAGTACTATTTCTGGCCAATTTTTCTCCTTAGATTACCCTCTGCAGGCACCACCTCTGTGTCTGCTTTCACTTAGCTTAGCTACAGAGTGAATGCAAAGTAGCCTGTTTGATGGCTCTCATGCACTACATACTGATTACCTATCTCTATAATAAACCCTCAGATGTCCAGGAATACATAGAGCAGTTTAACCTGTGAATCCAACACTATCTTTAAGACTGAAAACCTGCAGAGTCTGCGTCTCTCTTGTCCTCCTCACTCAGGAGAGATGTGGGGTCCCTGACTGTGGTACCAAACAGGGACTCCAAAGCAAAGACAGCACTGATAACACCAGCCCTGCAATATCAGTGTAGCCACCATGTTTATAATAGGATCTACAAGGAGCTACAACAGGGATGAAAAAAACTCCTGTCCCTACTCCTTCACCCCCAGCATTTTGAGCAGACTAGTCAAAATACAGATGTAAAGATTCCCTCTGCTAGGAGTTCCTCACTTCTCCACAACATTTTTTTCCCCCTTGGAATGGGAAAATGAGTGTGGGAGAGAATGGGAGAATGTAACTGCTATTAGAAGAGGTGCTGAGGGGGTCAGGGCTGCTTTTAGTGGGGAAGGGGGTAAAAATTGCCAAGTGGGTAAAGGGGTGGGAATAAGGACAGGACTGCTGTACTGTGGTGCTGGTTTACTACAGGTGGAGAAGTATTTATTGCTGCACTTTGGTGTTAGTTTACTACCGTTGGAGTAATATTTATTGCTTCACTTGTAGTGTCGCTATAGTACAGGTAAAGAAATATTTATTGTTTTACAACAGATGGAGAAGTATTTATTGCTGTACTTGTAGCATTGCTATAGTTCAGGTAAATAAATATTTATTGCTGCAATTGTGGTGTTGGTTTACTACAGATGGAGAAGTATTTATTGCTGCACTTGTGGTGTTGGTGTAGTACAGTAAATATTTATTTCTGCACTATGGCATTTGGCTCTGGTAGAGTAGAATGCATTTGCTGCCCTGTGGTGTTGTTGTTGTTTTTTTTCCTGATGGAGTAGAATTTATTGCTGGTGGGTAAGTTCATAGGTGATGTAGAATTATTTTTAGTTTGTCACTGATATTTGGTTTGAGTTGCTTGAAGTTGTTACGCCGAGCGCTCCGGGTCCCCGCTCCTCCCCGGAGCGCTCGCTACACTCCTCTCACTGCAGCGCTCCGGTCGGTTCCACGGACCCGGGGCGCTGCGATACCGCCTCTGGCCGGGATGCGATTCGCGATGCGGGTAGCGCCCGCTCGCGATGCGCACCCCGGCTCCCGTACCTGACTCGCTCTCCGTCAGTTCTCTCCCGGCGCGCGCGGCCCCGCTCCCTAGGGCGCGCGCGCGCCGGGTCTTTGCGATTTAAAGGGCCACTGCGCCGCTGATTGGCGCAGTGGTTCCAATTAGTGTTTACACCTGTGCACTTCCCTATATCACCTCACTTCCCCTTCACTCCCTCACCGGATCTTGTTGCCTTAGTGCCAGTGAAAGCGTTTCCTTGTGTGTTCCTAGCCTGTGTTCCAGACCTCCTGCCGTTGCCCCTGACTACGATCCTTGCTGCCTGCCCCGACCTTCTGCTACGTCCGACCTTGCTTCTGTCTACTCCCTTGTACCGCGCCTATCTTCAGCAGCCAGAGAGGTTGAGCCGTTGCTAGGGGATACGACCTGGTCACTACCGCCGCAGCAAGACCATCCCGCTTTGCGGCGGGCTCTGGTGAAAACCAGTAGTGACTTAGAACCGATCCTCTAGCACGGTCCACGCCAATCCCTCTCTGGCACAGAGGATCCACTACCTGCCAGCCGGCATCGTGACAGTAGATCCGGCCATGGATCCCGCTGAAGTTCCTCTGCCAGTTGTCGCTGACCTCACCACGGTGGTCGCCCAGCAGTCACAACAGATTGCGCAACAAGGCCAACAGCTGTCTCAACTGACTGTTATGCTACAACAGTTACTACCACAGCTCCAGCAACCATCTCCTCCGCCAGCTCCTGTACCTCCTCCGCAGCGAGTGGCCGCTTCTGGACTACGACTATCCTTGCCGGATAAATTTGATGGGGACTCTAAGCTTTGCCGTGGCTTCCTTTCCCAATGTTCATTACACTTGGAGATGATGTCGGACCAGTTCCCCACTGAAAGGTCTAAGGTGGCTTTCGTAGTCAGCCTGCTGTCTGGAAAAGCCCTGGCTTGGGCCACACCGCTCTGGGACCGCAATGACCCCGTCACTGCCTCTGTACACTCCTTCTTCTCGGAGATTCGAAGTGTCTTTGAGGAACCTGCCCGAGCCTCTTCTGCTGAGACTGCCCTGTTGAACCTGGTCCAGGGTAATTCTTCCGTTGGCGAGTATGCCGTACAATTCCGTACTCTTGCTTCTGAGTTATCCTGGAACAATGAGGCCCTCTGCGCGACCTTTAAAAAAGGCCTATCCAGCAACATTAAAGATGTTCTGGCCGCACGAGAAATGCCTGCTAATCTTCATGAACTTATTCACCTAGCCACTCGCATTGACATGCGTTTTTCCGAAAGGCGTCAGGAGCTCCGCCAAGATATGGACTCTGTTCGCACGAGGCGTTTCTTCTCCTCGGCTCCTCTCTCCTCTGGTTCCCTGCAATCTGTTCCTGTGCCTCCCGCCGTGGAGGCTATGCAGGTCGACCGGTCTCGCCTGACATCTCAAGAGAGGACACGACGCCGCATGGAGAACCTCTGCCTGTACTGTGCTAGTACCGAACACTTCCTGAGGGATTGTCCTATCCGCCCTCCCCGCCTGGAAAGACGTACCCTGACTCCGCACAAAGGTGAGACAATCCTTGATGTCCACTCTGCTTCTCCACGTCTTACTGTGCCTGTGCGGATGTCTGCCTCTGCCTTCTCCTTCTCTTCTGTGGCCTTTTTGGACTCTGGATCTGCAGGAAATTTTATTTTGGCCTCTCTCGTCAACAGGTTCAACATCCCAGTGACCAGTCTCACCAGACCCCTTTACATCAATTGTATAAACAATGAAAGATTGGACTGTTCCATACGTTTCCGCACGGAGCCCCTTCTAATGAGCATCGGATCTCATCACGAGAGGATTGAACTTTTGGTCCTCCCCAATTGCACCTCGGAAATTCTCCTTGGACTTCCCTGGCTTCAACTTCATTCCCCAACCCTGGATTGGTCCACTGGGGAGATCAAGAGTTGGGGGCCCTCTTGTTCCAAGGACTGTCTAAAACCGGTTCCCAGTAACCCTTGCCGTAACTCTGTGTTTCCTCCAGTAACCGGTCTCCCTAAGGCCTATATGGACTTCGCGGATGTTTTCTGCAAAAAACAAGCGGAGACTCTACCTCCTCACAGGCCTTATGATTGTCCTATCGACCTCCTCCCGGGCACTACTCCACCCCGGGGCAGAATTTATCCTCTCTCTGCCCCAGAGACTCTTGCCATGTCTGAATACGTCCAGGAGAATCTAAAAAAGGGCTTTATCCGTAAATCCTCCTCTCCTGCCGGAGCCGGATTTTTCTTTGTGTCCAAAAAAGATGGCTCTCTACGTCCTTGCATTGACTACCGCGGACTTAATAAAATCACGGTTAAGAACCGCTACCCCCTACCCCTCATCTCTGAACTCTTTGATCGCCTCCAAGGTGCCCACATCTTTACTAAATTGGACTTAAGAGGCGCCTATAACCTCATCCGCATCAGAGAGGGGGATGAGTGGAAAACAGCATTTAACACCAGAGATGGACACTTTGAGTATCTGGTCATGCCCTTTGGCCTGTGCAACGCCCCTGCTGTCTTCCAAGACTTTGTTAATGAAATTTTTCGTGATCTGTTATACTCCTGTGTTGTTGTATATCTTGATGATATCCTAATTTTTTCGGCCAATATAGAAGAACACCGCCAGCATGTCCGTATGGTTCTTCAGAGACTTCGTGACAATCAACTCTATGCTAAAATTGAGAAATGTCTGTTTGAATGCCAATCTCTTCCTTTTCTAGGATACTTGGTCTCTGGCCAGGGACTACAAATGGATCCAGATAAACTCTCTGCCGTCTTAGATTGGCCACGCCCCTCCGGACTCCGTGCCATCCAACGTTTTTTGGGGTTCGCCAATTATTACAGGCAATTTATTCCACATTTTTCTACCATTGTGGCTCCTATTGTGGCTTTAACCAAAAAAAATGCCGATCCCAAGTCTTGGCCTCCTCAAGCGGAAGACGCCTTTAAACGACTCAAGTCTGCCTTCTCTTCGGCTCCCGTGCTCTCCAGACCTGACCCATCTAAACCCTTCCTATTGGAGGTGGATGCCTCCTCAGTGGGAGCTGGAGCTGTCCTTCTACAAAAAAACTCTTCCGGGCATGCTGTTACTTGTGGGTTTTTTTCTAGGACCTTCTCTCCGGCGGAGAGGAACTACTCCATCGGGGATCGAGAGCTTCTAGCCATTAAATTAGCACTTGAGGAATGGAGGCATCTGCTGGAGGGATCAAGATTTCCAGTTATTATTTACACCGATCACAAGAACCTCTCATACCTCGAGTCTGCCCAACGGCTGAATCCTCGTCAGGCCAGGTGGTCTCTGTTCTTTGCCCGATTTAATTTTGAAATTCACTTTCGGCCTGCTGATAAGAACATTAGGGCCGATGCTCTCTCTCGTTCCTCAGATGCTTCTGAAATTGAACTCTCTCCTCAACACATCATTCCTCCTGACTGCCTGATTTCCACTTCTCCAGCCTCCATCAGGCAAACTCCTCCAGGAAAGACCTTTGTTTCTCCACGCCAACGCCTCGGAATCCTCAAATGGGGTCACTCCTCCCATCTCGCAGGTCATGCGGGCATCAAGAAATCTGTGCAACTCATCTCTCGCTTCTATTGGTGGCCGACTCTAGAGACTGATGTGGTGGACTTTGTGCGAGCCTGCACTGTCTGTGCCCGGGATAAGACTCCTCGCCAGAAGCCCGCTGGTTTTCTTCTTCCTCTGCCTGTTCCCGAACAACCTTGGTCTCTGATTGGTATGGATTTTATTACTGACTTACCCCCATCCCATGGCAACACTGTTATTTGGGTGGTCGTTGATCGATTCTCCAAAATGGCACATTTCATCCCTCTTCCTGGTCTTCCTTCAGCGCCTCAGTTGGCTAAACAATTTTTTGTACACATTTTTCGTCTTCACGGGTTGCCTACGCAGATCGTCTCGGATAGAGGCGTCCAATTTGTGTCTAAATTCTGGAGGGCTCTCTGTAAACAACTCAAGATTAAATTAAATTTTTCTTCTGCATACCATCCTCAATCCAATGGACAAGTAGAAAGAATTAACCAGATCTTGGGTGACTATTTACGACATTTTGTTTCCTCCCGCCAGGATGACTGGGCAGATCTTCTACCTTGGGCCGAATTCTCGTATAATTTCAGAATCTCTGAATCTTCCTCCAAATCCCCGTTTTTCGTGGTGTACGGCCGTCACCCTCTTCCCCCCCTCCCTACCCCCTTGCCCTCTGGTCTGCCCGCTGTGGATGAAATTTCTCGTGATCTTTCCATCATATGGAGAGAGACCCAAAATTCTCTCTTACAGGCTTCTTCACGCATGAAGAGATTCGCGGATAAGAAAAGAAGAGCTCCTCCCATTTTTTCCCCTGGAGACAAGGTATGGCTCTCCGCTAAATATGTCCGCTTCCGTGTCCCTAGCTACAAGTTGGGACCACGCTATCTTGGTCCTTTCAAAATTTTGCGCCAGATTAATCCTGTCTCTTACAAACTTCTTCTTCCTCCTTCTCTTCGTATTCCTAATGCCTTTCATGTTTCTCTTCTTAAACCACTTATCATTAACCGTTTCTCTCCCAAATCTGTTCCCCCCACTCCTGTCTCCGGCTCCTCGGACATCTTCTCCGTCAAAGAAATTTTAGCATCTAAAAAGGTCAGAGGGAAAACCTTCTTTTTAGTGGATTGGGAGGGTTGTGGTCCAGAAGAGAGGTCCTGGGAACCTGAGGACAATATCCTGGACAAAAGTCTGGTCCTCAGGTTCTCAGGCTCCAAGAAGAGGGGGAGACCCAAGGGGGGGGGTACTGTTACGCCGAGCGCTCCGGGTCCCCGCTCCTCCCCGGAGCGCTCGCTACACTCCTCTCACTGCAGCGCTCCGGTCGGTTCCACGGACCCGGGGCGCTGCGATACCGCCTCTGGCCGGGATGCGATTCGCGATGCGGGTAGCGCCCGCTCGCGATGCGCACCCCGGCTCCCGTACCTGACTCGCTCTCCGTCAGTTCTCTCCCGGCGCGCGCGGCCCCGCTCCCTAGGGCGCGCGCGCGCCGGGTCTTTGCGATTTAAAGGGCCACTGCGCCGCTGATTGGCGCAGTGGTTCCAATTAGTGTTTACACCTGTGCACTTCCCTATATCACCTCACTTCCCCTTCACTCCCTCGCCGGATCTTGTTGCCTTAGTGCCAGTGAAAGCGTTTCCTTGTGTGTTCCTAGCCTGTGTTCCAGACCTCCTGCCGTTGCCCCTGACTACGATCCTTGCTGCCTGCCCCGACCTTCTGCTACGTCCGACCTTGCTTCTGTCTACTCCCTTGTACCGCGCCTATCTTCAGCAGCCAGAGAGGTTGAGCCGTTGCTAGGGGATACGACCTGGTCACTACCGCCGCAGCAAGACCATCCCGCTTTGCGGCGGGCTCTGGTGAAAACCAGTAGTGACTTAGAACCGATCCTCTAGCACGGTCCACGCCAATCCCTCTCTGGCACAGAGGATCCACTACCTGCCAGCCGGCATCGTGACAGAAGTTATATAGGTGCTACATAGCCATATTTTTTTATGTGTTTGTTGGTGACTTCCCAGCATTAATGTGGACTGGCTTATGAGGCCAAAGCAGAAAAAGCTTGAGAAGCTCTGCCTTATATCTCGAGGGAAGAGAGTTTTAACCCCTTGAGGACCAAGCATTTTTCTGTTTTTGCACTTTCGTTCTTTCCTCCTTGCCTTTTAAAAAGCATAACCCTTTCAATTTTGCACCTAAAAATCCATATGAGGGCTTATTTTTTGCGCCATCAATTCTAATTTGTAATGACATCAGTAATTTTACAGAAAAATGTACGGCAAAATGGAAAAAAAAAACAATTGTGCGACAAAATTGAAGCAAAAAAACAATTTTTGAAAATTTTGGGGGCTTCCATTTCCACGCAGTAAATTTTTCGGTAAAAATTACACTTTATCTTTATTCTGTAGGTCTATACAATGAAAATGATACCCTACTTATATAGGTTTGATTTTGTTGTACTTTTGTGAAAAATCATAACTACATGTACGAAAATTAAGAAATTTTTAATTATCCTTTTCTGACCCGTATAACTTTTTTATTTTTCCGCGTACGGGGTGGTATGGGACACATTTTTTGCACCGTGATCTGAAGTTTTAATTGGTACCATTTTTGTTTTAATGAAACTTTTTGATTACTTTTTATTCCTTTTTGTATGGTATAAAAAGTGACCAAAATACGATATTTTGGAATTTGAAATTTGTTTGCGTGTACGCCATTGACCGTGTGGTTTAATTAATGATATATTTTTATAGTTCGTACCTTTATGCACGCGGCCATACCAAATATGTTTATTTTTATTATGTTTATATATTTTTCATATGGAATTTGGGAAAAGGGGGGGGGGGATTTAAACTTTTTATTACTTTTTTGAGACTTTTTTTTTTTTACACTTTTAGTCCCCTTAGGGGACTTTTAGGAGGAATCATTTGGTTCCTCATACAAAACAATGTGGTTCCATAGAACCACATTGATCTGTGTGCTCTGCGCTCGATTGGTAAAGCCTGGTCCTGTTAGGAATCAGCTAGGGGCCAGCCGGTATGATGCAGGCTCAAGTCGGGAGCCCACACCATACCACCTTAACGGCACATGGACAAGTATACACTTCCATGATCGTTAAGGTGTTCAAAGCAGGATACAAGGATATTCTTTACTGTAAG
Organism: Hyla sarda; assembly: GCF_029499605.1. Lineage (NCBI taxonomy): Eukaryota > Metazoa > Chordata > Amphibia > Anura > Hylidae > Hyla > Hyla sarda. The sequence continues at coordinate 194,385,969 of NC_079193.1, read as the reverse complement.
TGTAGTGACACTATGGAGGAAGTTTCAATAAAAGAAGCTTGAATGCCTTTTTATGAGCGTAATAATACTGCATCTTTTGGTTAGTAGATCACTGAAGATAAAGGGCAAGATAAAGACCCCATACTGGAATACTTCATCACGCAAACAACAAATTAGTCACCTAAACAAAGCCAGGGAAAAGTTCTGTATATTTCCTTGGCACAGTATGCTTTGCTTAGAAAATTTGAGTAGGGACAAATTCATATTAATGACCTCAAAAGGTAATATAGGGGGAAGATAGTAATATTGTGTGAGTGGTGGCCTGGGGCTAAGTAATGAAACTGGGGTTGGAACTAAAGGAGGGGTTAAGACAGTTAATCATGATAACTAAGATTTAAATTTGGATTAACCATTAACGTATTCATTGTAAGTGGTTATGAAGTGAGCTCAGGAGCTCAGCTTGCTTCAAAGACTGTGAGTTCTCGCTACTACCAACCAAGCATTCGATGCTCCCTCAAACTCACCTGGGGCAAGGATCAGGTGTGGGAAATATAAAAATCATACCTGAAATCAGATAAAAAGGAGATAAGTTTACTTAGTCTTTGCATTGTGTGTCTGTGTGCGTCACACTAAGCATAGACAACAGAAAGAGGAGAAGAGAACTGTCTGAAGACTTGAGAACAAAAATTGTGGAAAAATAGCAACAATCTCAAGGTTACAAGTCTATCTCCAGAGATGTAGATTTGCCTTTGTCCACAGTGCACAACATTATCAAGAAGTTTGCAACCCATGGCACTGTAGCTAATCTCCCTGAGTTGTACAGAAGAGAAAAATTTGATGAAAGGTGTCAACACCGGATAGTCCAGGATGGTGGATAAGCACCTCAAACAAGTTCCAACGATATTCAAGCTGTCTTGCAGGCTCAGGGAGCATCATTGTCAGTGAGAACTATCCGTTGGCATTATGAAATTAAAGCTATGGCAGGAGACCCAGGAGGACACCACTGCTGACACAGAGACATAAAAAAGCAAGACTACATTTTGCCAAAATGTACTTGAGTAAGCTAAAATCCTTTGGGAAAATGTCTTCAGGACAGATGAGACCAAGATAGAGCTTTTTAGTTAAGCACATCATTCTACTGTTTACCGAAAATGGAATGAGGCCTACAAAGAAAAGAACACAGTACCTATAGTGAAATATGGTGGAGGTTCAATTATGTTTTGGGGTTGTCTTGCTGCCTCTGGCACTGGGTGCCTTGAATGTGTACAAGGCATCATGAAATCTGAGGATTACCAACGGATTTTGGATCACACTGTACAGCCCAATGTCAGAAAGCTGGGTTTGCGTCCAAGATCTTGGGTCTTCCAGCAGGACATTGACCCCAAACATACATCAAAAAGTACCAGAAATTGATGGTAACAAAGTGCTAGAGAGTTCTAAAGTAGCCAGCGATGAGTCCAGATCTAAACCCCATTGAACACGTGTGGAGAGATCTTAAAATTGCTGTTGGAAAAAGGTGTCCATCAAATAAAAGAGACCTGGAGCAGTTTGCAAAGGAAGAGTGGTCCAACATTCCGGCTGAGAGGTGTAAGAAGCTTATTGATGGTTATAGGAAGTGACTGATTTCAGTTGTTTTTTCCAAAAAGTGTGCAACCAAATATTAAGTTAAGGGTGCCAATAATTTTGTCCAGCCCATTTTTGGAGTTTGTCCAATTCAAATTATGTCCAATTTGCTTTTTTTTGCTTCCTTTTTTGGTTAAGTTCCAATACGGCAATGGCTGTACATTGTTTTGTAAGTTGTTGAATAAATCATTTTGGAATATCAGACCAACTGTTTGGTAATAATGCTATAAAGTGTTACTGTCATTAAAAAAAAAAACATTTAATTCTTCCTTAAAAACTAAGCATTTTCCTAATATACCTCATTAAAAAAAATTTGCTGAAAATGTAAAAAAAAAGGGTTTAAAAATGGCTACTAAGGGTTTCTGTCTTTTTAATTTTGCAAATGAACCCTGAAAATCCAGCCTTTTTGGTCTATCAAAAAAAAAAGAAACCAAAATATCTGAGGGGAGGGAGGTGTGGTTATCTGCATTCTGTGCCTCAGCTGGCAGTCTTTAAGAACAGAAGCATTGCCATGCACAGTGACAAGCAATACAATGTGCTAAACTATTATTTATGTTCAAAACCATATAGATTCCACATGGCTGCTTTAGGGTTATAGAAAGCATTCATTTTGGCTACAAAGCTGTGAAAATTTAAACATCTTTATTCTTGGCACAAATGCAGGTTTTTCTTCTGTCCTTGCACCATATAGTTTCACATGGCTGCATCACAGTTATAAAGAGCATGCATTGCAAATGTAAACATGTTTACATGACAGGGGAGAGGGTAGGGAGGAGAGGAGCTCATCATTCTCCAGGGGAAATGCCCCCAGCCTCTCAGAGAAAGACTCAGACAGACTCATCACAGTAATAGAAAGATCAAATAGTATTTTACATGTTAACACATGCATATAATTATTCATACATGCCTTGGGGCACATTACTACACTGATTTAAGCTTTTTTTTTTTTTTACTGATGGCAGAAACACTTAAATAAGTTGTTCTTTTCAGTAAATAGAAGAGTACATTAAAAAGAGACTGCAAGGGGACACAAGTTGATACATGTATTTGGCATAGTCAACAGGTGTTAATTTACCTTGCAGTCCCCCACTGCAAAAATAAAACAATACATGGTGCTCACAGAATTCAGTGTGTTGTCTGTGTGAAGCATGGGTATTCTGGATCCTTCACAGAGAGAGGGAGATTCTTTCTGTAGCTGTTCACTGTTCTAATTCATCTAAAAACATCTAGAACAATGCATGATTGGCAAACTCCTATGGAAGCTGGAGATAAATCTAGGGAATATGGTGAGGTACCGCCCCTTTTCCCAACTATTAACTTTATACTGTAGTTTGGCTCTGTGCACACATTCCTATATTTCTGTCTTTTATACATGGCACTAACCTTTGTGATTTATACTGTTAGTATATACATGTATATTCAGCATTTTCACCTTATAAAAAAAAAATAAGTACATTTTTACAACAATGATATGCTTTTACATCTTGTTCAATAGTTTTGGAGCTAGCACTTTAGTATTTATGATTTAGCTTATTTATTGTATAAGTAATTATTAGTCTGTGAATATTTGCTGGATTAGGTTCTGACTATTCTACTATTACTGCTAGTAAAATAAAACAAGTGTCACTGCTTTATTTTAATTCTTATTTCTCTTAACCAATACATTAGGTACATTTATATGAACTCTTAAAAGAGTTCATCTTTCACATAGCGTGTTTTTTTGGCATTAAATATTTATGGTGTCATATAAAATAACAGTCAATATCTTTCTTTATTTAGAGGATGCATGTTTTTATTTTCATCATTACCTTTGGCTTTTGAATTGGCCTTTGAATTTTAGGTGAATGTTTTAAAAATATGCATAAAAAAATATGCATAAACCTTTCTGCCCCTTTAAGCACCTTTTTGGGATGGACAATTCAATATTTAAATTGATTTAGTTAAAAAAGTCACCTTTTTTAAGGATTCATGCCTGTGGGAAAAAAAAAACAAAAAAGAAAACAATGTGTGAATAATAAAAAAAAAAAATCAGATACTTTTTAAGGGTGTGTTGCCACAGGGCGTATACGCAGCGTATTTAACGCTGCACAAATTTTACGGCAGCAGCGGGAAATACACTGCGTATCCCTTGCTCACTATACACACAGGGCTTTCCGGCGGCAGCCCTATGTGTGTATTGAGTTTTGGAGGCGGGGCCGTGTGCCGGCGTGTCTGTGACGCGGGGCCCCGCATCCAAAACTCACTGCACACATAGGGCTGCCGGCGGAAAGCCCTGTGTGTATAGTGAGCAAGGGATACGCAGCGTATTTCCCGCTGCTGCCATAAATTTTGCGCAGCGTCAAATACGCTGCGTATACGCCCTGTGGAAACGCACCCTAAAGCATTCATCGTGCATGTCACTTATTTTTACAGATACTAAATATTCAAACATATTTTTATACACCTTGTGCTCAGACTTCCACCATCTCATACATAGTAGAAAAGGCGTCCAAGCCCTCCCCAGTACTTCAAGAAAAGTGGTAGTTTATTGCCTATCCTTATAGAAACAGGACACGTCTTAGCCTTCCTCTGCTGTCTATGCCCCCTACTCATAGACTTACATATTAAAGTTCATTTTTACTTTCTCTATGACTCCTTCTACTTACTCTAAATCAACAAAATTATAAAAATGACTACATGGGTGATGTTTGCTCAACTAAACATTATTTTCCATTGAAAGCTTTTATGTGCTGTATTTCATTTTATGTAAGCCCATATACAGTATATCAAAATATTGTAATTCCATTTTTGTTGTTATCCTCTGCCCTGATATATGTTCTTTTTCTATATATATTGGAATACTTAAACTTCATATTACTATGTTAATATTTGCATTAAATTAATAAAAAGAAATGTTTAGACAACACAAAACCAAACTCAAAACATAACATAGCGCACCTTCATTCTTCAAACAAATTTGACACGTTTTCTGCAATTTTACAAACACTTTTTTTTTTTTTTTTTAATTAAAAGACACCAGTGTGAACATAGCCTTAATCAAGACCAGGGCAACCTGAAACCATTCTGATTAAGAACAGTAGAATGTTCTATGTTAATATTATGTTGTTTTTTTGTGGTTCACACTAGAATGTTCTATGTTAATATTATGGTGTTGTTTTTTTGTGGTTTGTAATATGGAGCTAATGTTGTTCTATCGATCTAAATTATGTGAATATTTTAAAATCACAGCATTTTCTACTTTTATCCACTTTATGGATGGACTACGTCCATTAAAGTCTATAAAAAGGGATCAAAATATGCATGTCTCTATATTTGGTCCATATTGCATCAGTATTTCATAAGTGTGTAGAACAAACAGTCCAGTCACTGACTTAATGCGCATAATTCCCATTCACCGACCCAGAATACAATCTCTTGGAGCATGAATTTCTTTACAGCCCCTTAATAGGTTTACATCAGAATGACGGATTCCAAATATGGTCCACTTCTTTGTACACATGTTCTTAATGGATTAAAATCAAGTGGAATATATTATTTGGATTCCTGACCATATTGTAAATTCATATTTAGTGTTTTATAAGTAATATCATACATTTTTTCATCTGTTTTTCAAAGTATAATTCAATTTCTTGTCTGGAAGACAGTTCATCTTTACTTTTCGTACAAAATATCATATGAACCACTGATAAAAAGACTGTTAACATACAGATGGTATTTCTTATGAAAATTGTCCATATTATGGATCTGGATTACCTACACATTTACTGAACATATACTCCTATGAAGCCAGACTAAGGTGTTTGCCCTTCAGATGTGCAGCCTTAACTATACTCATTTTTCACCCTATAGGATGCACCGGCGTATAAGACGCACCCTATTTTTAGGTGCAAAATCAAAAAAATTAAAGATTTTGAACCCAATAGTGGTCCTCCACCTGCGGACCTCCAGATGTTGCAAAACTACAACTCCCAGCATGCTGGGAGTTGTAGTTTTGCAACATCTGGAGGTCCGCAGATTGAAGACCACTGCATAGGAGGTAATACTCACGTGTCCCCGCCGCTCCGGACCCTTCACCGCTGCCCTGGATGTCGCTCCATCGCTGTCGCCGTGTCCCCGTTGCTCCAGAATGTCTTCTGCCGGCCGGGTATCCTCGCTCTCCGTCGCCGTCATCATGTCGTTACGCACGCCGACGCACGTACGCGACGACGTGATGATGAGGAAGGAGAGCGCTGGCCATACAGGGGATCCCTGAACGGAGAAGACACCGAGGAGGCAGGTAAGGTCCCTCCCGGTGTCCTGTAAGCACTTACCCGGCTATTCAGTCGGGCTGTTCGGGACCGCCAAGGTGAAATCGCGGCGGTCCCGAACAGCCCGGCTGCACAGCCGGGTTAGTGTCACTTTCCCTTCAGTGTCACTTTCCCTTTGATCGCCGCGTCTGAAGGGTTAATACAGGGCATTACCGCGATTGGTGATGTCCTGTATTAGTCGCGGGTCCTGGCCGTTGATGGCCGCAGGGACCGCCGCCATAGGGGTGTATTCGCCGTATAAGACGCACCAACTTTTTCCCCACAGTTTTGGGGAAGAAAAAGTGCGTCTTATACGGCAAAAAAAAATACTGTACATTATTTATAAAGCCTTCTATGTGGTATTTTCTTAGCAAATAAACTTTGACCGCTTGCTAGTTACACTAGCCACACTTGTTTCTACTTAATAAAAAATAAAAGTGAGGTGAGTCATGGATCTGTTAGAATAAGAATTCAGATAAAAGATATACTTTGGCATTGACATTTGCTATATTGTGTGAAAAAAATGAATGAATAACATTTTATAGTTTAAGCTATATATGTAACAGCTTTTTTCTTTGACATGTAGGTACTTCTGTTATTCAGGTGACAGCTACAGATGGTGATGACCCTACATATGGAAACAGCGCTAGAGTTGTTTACAGCATACTTCAAGGACAACCTTATTTTTCAGTCGATCCAAAAACAGGTAGGCATGCCATGTTTGTTAATGTATATTTCCCTGTTTATGTGTTACAGACAATGTTGTGCTGTCTATTAAAATAATTCATATTTCTTTATTGGATCAATATTTACTTTACAATAATTGTAAAGTAAGTAATTTACAATACATGTAAAAAAAAATGTATTCTTTTAATCCAGTCACTGATACAAGAATATACTTTTAACAGTAACATTTCAGTAACTTTAATGGATATGTGTGCAAGGAATACAATAGTTGTGACTCTCTGCAGTAACCTCCATAGATCCTTACTACATTGTCCCATACAGAGTGCTACTGAGCTTTTATTTAAAATAATAATAATAATAATAATAATAATATATATATATATATATATATATATATATATATATATATATATATATATATATATATATGAAGTAGCACTCTGAATAGGATTATTTAGTAATGATCAAAGCTAAATACATTTCCTGGAACTCTACAAGTACACAGGGGGAGATTCTCAAAAACAACTGTAATTACTGTTCCAGTGATATTATTCACACCTTTTTTTTTTCTTCTCACATTTTCAAAGGTCTTTTGTGCTGCTTTGAAAATATGAAAATATGTGAAAATTCATTTTCGCGCCACTTTTATTTTTTTTCGCTTCAAATTTTTTTTTTGCAGCCATATTGGATTTTTTTGTGCCAAAATTGCTGATTTTTGCGCCAAATTTTACATCCCAGAAAATTCTGGCGGAAACATCTCACGAAATATTCCATGGTTACTAGAGCCCAGACAAGCGATAACTGTATAAATAAAACATTTCTGAGCTTAAATGTGAATGCAGGTTCAGTGACCAGGAAAAAATTATATATACACTGTATATTTTTTAAATAACATTTTTCAATAATAATTATTTCTTTTTTTATATAATTACTTAAATAAGATCTTTACCCCCCCCCCCAAAAAAAAAAAAAAAAAAACAAAGAAAAAAAACTACAACCATTTCTGTGATCTCCACAATATCAAAAAGCTGGTGTGAAATTTTTGATGTAAACTGGACTTTCACCCCTTTGAAAATATCATGTAAAGCAGACAATATACGTGGACGCGCTCACTTTTTCAAAACTGACGTGAACAGTGTAAACCGCGGCACAAAGCTCTTTGAAAATGTGGTCGACACTTTTCGCGCCAAAATTTTGGCGCAAATGTGATTTTTTGGAGCGCAAAATTCTTTGAGAATCTCCTCCACACTGTTACCAGTGGCAATTCTTTTGTTCTTTGCCTGTTTAATAGTTTTAAGTGGACTATATGGCCTTCTGTTTGTTGCTCTGAAAAGAGGGTGGTCATTGTCTCTAACTTATCACATGACAAAAAGTGAGCATGCTCATTGGGTTTATTTACAAATGGATGACATATTGTATGGCATTGTAAGCTGTTGTTCTGGAAACTAGGGTGGTGTATACCCAAACCAATCATATTTCACATTGAGAGCTGGCTCAATGGGTCTATTTAGAAAAAGGTGCCCCCTGAGTAAGACATTTGTTTTTACATGATGCTTATTATGATTTAAATGTTTGTATTTAAATAGTGTTTGTCTATGGTAAGACAAAGTCATTTTATCGGACACCTTGTACCTAGTATGGGCTTGGTTATCATATTTAAAGGGGTTGTCTCATCTATTGCTTTTTCTTGCTCCTCCAGCCTGCATGCAGCAGCCAGTGGTCAGGAAAGCCGAAAGCAGCCACAAACAGCATAGCCCTGTGGGCTACTCTGTTTACATAGCTCTGGAAAAATGTTTTGTCATTCTTCTTTTTTTTTTTTCTTAAGCTATACTTTAAATAATATTAAAATATAATAATTTTATTGCATTCCAAGCTTTGTAGACACCAGAGTAATAACCTGAAATAAGCTAGAAGACTCATGTAGTAGATTTTATTGCAAAGTTCTTTGTTTGTCATCAGTAAGCCTCTTGTGACACCAGTATGCTACATTAGTTTCTTTTTTTTTTTTGGGTTAGATTTGTACAGTATTAGACAGTAGCTCCTTGTGCCCCCATGTGAAATTAGAATTGTAGAAAAACATAATAAGGGCCCAAATGACTGTATTGGAAACTTTACTACTTGAGACTGTGTGGAGCCGTAATATGTGTATGTATAACATTCTATGATAGCAGAAATCCAAAAAAAACTATTTATGCTTTGATAACAAGCATAGCACAAATTAAAATTCAAGTACTTTACCAAAAGTCCTGTCACATTAATATTACCATATTGGCACAGTGGAGACCTTTGCCATTTTAATTAATCATGTCAGCACAATATTTTAGTGGTCTTAACTAAAACTTTGCACAGAAATATGTGTTATAGTGTTGCTACAGCAAGAATTTTATTTTAACAATGTAGAATGTATTATTAGTACATGTGCATTAGTACATTGTTTGTATAAGAAAGCATTTTAGATATGTTTAGTAGCCAAGAATATTTATGGAGTAACTAGGCTGATAAAAATTAAGTTTTCAGGTCATTCTATTTGGTCAAGGTAATGTAATTTTTTTTTATCCAAGCTTAGTATTAGAATTGCACATAGACACAGTTACATACAGTAGTTAGTATGGTTACAAAACACACCTCTATCAAGTTCAACAATGCGAAAGTAAGGTGTGTGTGTGTGTGGGGGGGGGGGATGAAGAAGAGATGTGATTCTATATTTCAACATAGCATTTATGTTATTATGGTCAAGGAATATATTAAATCCTGTACCAAAGCCCTCAACAGTTTTTTTTTTCTGTGACCAGTTCCTGAGGTAGACTAAACCTTTTTTTCCAATGTGGGAGAATTGCTACTTGTCTTTTAACCCCTTAATGATGAAGGACGTAAATGTACATCCTGGAGAGGTGGTGCTTAACGCACCAAGATGTATATTTATGTGCTATACATAACTGCATCGGAGCGATGCTCGGGTCATGTGCGGCAGGTCCTGGCTGCTGATAGCAGCCAGGACCCGGCGATAATGGCCGACATCCGCGATCACCCAGATGTCTACCATTAACCCCTCAGATGCCGTGATCAATACAGATCACGGCATCTGCAGCGCTGCGCTCACTAAAATGGATGATCGGTTCGCCCGCAGCACTGTTGCGGCGAACCGATCGTTCAGAATGGCAGACAAAGGTCCCCTCACCTTCTTCCGCTGCCTTTCACAGGTTTTCTGCTCTGGTCTGAGATCGAGCAGACCAGAGCCGAAGATGACCGATAACACTGATCAGTGCTATGCCCTATGCCTGAATGATTGCTATAAATAGTCCCCTATGGGGACTATTAAAGTGTAAAACTAAAGGTAAAAAAAGTTTTAAAAAATTTGAAAAGTCCCCTCCCCCAATTAAAATTTTAATTGTCCCATTTCCCCATTTCACCCCCAAAAAGTGTAAATTTTTTTTTATAAACATATTTGGTTTTGCCGTGTGTGTAAATATCAAAACTATTAAAATATAATGTTACTGATACTGTACGGTAAACGGCGTGAACGTAAAAAAATGTCATTAATAAAAAGTCCACAATTGCTGCTTTTTTAATTATATTTTAATCCCAAAAAAATTGATAAAAAATGTATTAAAAGTTTTATATAAGCAAGTATGGTATCAATAGAAGGTACAGATTACTTCGCAAAAAATGAGCTCTCATACCACCGCTTATACGGAAAAATGAAAAAGTTATAGGTCTTCAAAATAGAGGGATTTTAAATATACCGATTTGGTTAAAAAGATTTCAATTTTTTTAAAGTGCAACAGTAATAGAAAAGTATGTAATCATGGGTATCATTTTAATCATATTGACCCAAAGAATAAAGAACACACGTCATTTTTAACATAACTTGTACGGCGTGAAAACAAAACCTTCCAAAATTAGCAAAATTGCGGTTTTCTTTTTAATTTCCCCACACAAATAGTATTTTTTTGCTTGCGCCATACATTTTATGGTAAAGTGAGTGATGGCATTACAACAGACAACTGGTCAAGCAAAAAAAACAAGCCCTCATGCTAGTCTGTGGATGATAATATAAAAGAGTTATGATTTTTTGAAGGTGAGGAGGACAAACAATTGGCTGAGTCCAGGGGTACTCCGGTGGAAAAACATTTTTTTTTCTTTTTTAAATCAACTGGTGCCAGGAAGTTAAACATATTTGTAAATTACTTCTATTAAAAAATCTTAATCCTTCCAGTACTTATTAGCTGCTGAATGCTACAGAGGAAATTTCTTTCTTTTTGGAAAACTGATGACATCACGACCACAGTGCTCTCTGCTGACATCTCTGTCCATTTTAGCAACCGTGCATAGCAGATGTATGCTAAAGGCAGTATAGGCTTAGGGGTTAGCACTACTGCCTTGCAGTGCTGGGGCCTTGGGTTCAAATCCCACTAAGGACAACAATAAATAAAGACTTATTAATATTATAATAACGTCAGCAGAGAGTGTGTTTGTGATGTCATCAGAGAGCATTAAAAAAAAAAAGAATTTCCTCTGTAGTATTCAGCAGATCATAAATACAGGAAGGATTACCGTATATACTCGAGTATAAGCCGACCCCCCTAATTTCAACCCAAAATCCCAGGAAAAGTTATTGACTCGAGTATAAGCCTAGGGTGGGAAATACATCATCCCCCCCTGTCATCATCCAGACCCGTCATTAACTTCCTCATCATCATCCCCTTGTCATCATCCCACACATCCCCCCTTCATCATCCCCTTATCATCCCACACATCCCCCCTTTATCATCCCGCACATCCCCCCTTCATCATCCCCTTGTCATCATCCCACACATCCCCTTGTCATCATCCCACAACTCCCCCCTTCATCATCCCCTTGTCATCATCCCACACATCCCCCCTTCATCATCCCACCCTCCCTCCCTTTATCATCCTCTTGTCATCATCCCCACCCCCCTTCATCATCCCACACCCCCCCTTCATCATCCTCTTCTCATCATTCGCCCTCAGTGGTCTTCAACCTGCGGACCTCCAGAGGTTTCAAAACTACAACTCCCAGCAAGCCCGGGCAGCCATCGGCTGTCCGGGCTTGCTGGGAGTTGTAGTTTTGAAACCTCCGGAAGTCCGCAGGTTGAAGACCACTGCGGCCTTCGACATCATCCAGCCCCCTCTCACCCCCTTTAGTTCTGAGTACTCACCTCCGCTCGGCGCTGGTCCGGTCCTGCAGGGCTGTCCGGAGAGGAGGTGGTCCGGTGGGATAGTGGTTCCGGGCTGCTATCTTCACCGGGGGCGCCTCTTCTCCGCGCTTCCGGCCTGGAATAGAGGCGTTGCCTTGACAATGACGCAGAAGTACGTTGGCAATGAACGCACCTCTGCGTCGTTGTCAAGGCAACGTGACTATTCTGAGGCCGGGCCCGAAGCGCTTAGAAGAGGCCTCCCCGGTGAAGATGGCAGCCCGGAACCACTATCCCACCGGACCACCTCCTCACCGGACAGTCCTGCAGGACCGGACCAGCGCCGAGCGGAGGTAAGTACTGTACAGAACTAAAGGGGGGTGAGAGGGGGCTGGATGATGTCGAAGGCCGCAGTGGTCTTCAACCTGCGGACCTCCGGAGGTTTCAAAACTACAACTCCCAGCAAGCCCGGACAGCCGATGGCTGCCCGGGCTTGCTGGGAGTTGTAGTTTTGAAACCTCTGGAGGTCCGCAGGTTGAAGACCACTGCGGGTGGGGGAGTTCACTCGAGTATAAGCCGAGGGGGGTGTTTACAGCACGAAAAATCGTGCTGAAAAACTCGGCTTATACTCGAGTATATACGGTAAGATTTTTTAATAGAAGTAATTTACAAATATGTTTAACTTTCTGGTACCAGTTGATTTAAATAAGAAAAAAAATTGTTTTTCCACTCGAGTACCCCTTTAAGGCCAAAATGGGCTGAGTCCATAAAGGGTTAAAGGGAATTTTACCTGGAATAGTTATTTTCCCCAAATGTTAAGTATGGGTCATTAAAATATTTTTTTAAATACTCTTGTCTTCTTAAGACGGAACAAATTTAATTATGTTAATCTTTCCTTATTGCTTAGATGTTCCATGTCCCCTTATCCTTTTTACATACTAGTTCCAGTATATTACAAGTTAGGCTGCATAGCATATCCATTTACATATACACTTGTGCATATAAAGTGGAAGTATTAAGTCCCAGTCCCACTTGTCCATGTCTGTCATGTGGTACATGACAATAATCTTCTGGCCTTAGAAGCATCTGCCTGATATATCAAATGCAATTCAATATAACTAGATTTTTGGGAGTTTTATCCTTGGCATAGTACCCCCACAAACTTGTGGACTGAAGAGACCAAGCCTGATGTTACACTGTTATGCAGGTATAAACCATTTAAGTAAATGGGACTGAGCTACTGTATCAGACAAAGCTGCTTCGATGTGTTCATAAAATAAACAGGCCCTTTTATTCCTCAATAATAAAATCCTGAAAATTCCTTTAGGTAAAAAGTATGTGTTGTTATTCACACCTCCCTCCATACAATACTAAGTGAGATCATTGCTAATGTCTTCTGATTTGCTTTGCACTTTTTCATTTAGCATAATGGACTAATATAAATAAAAAGATGTGACATATCTTATTATACCATTTTACCATGAGATGTTTCTAGAAGAGGGTATCAAAGACACTTGTTCACTTGTCAGATCTGTTAAAGGATAGACCCAACCATAAAGTAAGCAAGCTGATTCTCCTGAATGAGCGCTATCTAGTTCTAAGGTCACTTGTGGGTCCAAATTTAGCATCAATAATTGAGGGTGATTGGAATAAACACATATATTGTGATGTGAAGCTTTTCATTGCTAAACAGTGTTTCCACACTTATTAGCATACAGTAAATGTGTGAAGTGAGTCATCAACAGGAACGTAAAGGAATGTCCGCTAGGCATGTACTGTTGTTTCCTTTCTAATTGTTTCCTTTTTTGTTTGCCATCGAAAGCTATGGATATATTTTATTGTCTGACATCTTGTCTGTATCTCATGACATTATCATTCTAAAATGTATTTTGAGAGTCTATAATACTTATCTTGTTTTGAGTACTTTTATATGCTGTCTATGCTGACTCATATATATATTTGTGAAAGTACTGAGGACTGTGAGCTATTTAGGAATTTCTATATAAAAGGATTATATAAATGACCTTACCACTAAATGAGTGACATTTTCTTTTTCTTAAGCGAGGCTCCTTTTTTTAGGTCCATTTAACTATTTTATGAGAGAAATGCATTATGAGTTAACAAATGGATACTGTCACTACTGTCCTGTTTAGTGGGGCTTTTTATTCTGACAGTGAACATTCTCTATTGAAGAGAAATGTAATTTTTTACACTTTCCTGCAGGAATCGTTGACAGAATAGTTGTTTAATTTTGTTTGACATTGAAACATTAAAACGTTGTTATTCTTTTCAGTTTCAGCCAAGCTGATACATAGAGTAATGAAAAATTATACAACTTTCCAGTCTCAGCCTTGTGGCTCATAACAATTTAGTATTTCTTCTTATCAGTTTGATATGTGGGAAGTTTACTACCTGAGGACCATATATGAAGTTGATTTTAAATGGTATTGCATGTTGCAGTGCCACCAGGACTGTTGCCTCCCTTTCTTACATGAAGTTCACGAGAGAATTTTTTTAAAACAAAATTAAATACAAGAAGAAGTGTCTGGAAATAATATATGAACAGACTAAATAGTCCATTCAAATAGAAAAGACAGACATGGTCGCACATCCACACCATGCACAATGAGCTAATGCTTCTCAGCAACATTTATTAAACTAACAGGTTGTTAGTGTACTTTATGATCATGAAGTGCAAGCCCACTAGCCACGTCACGGCCACCTGTATGGACACGCCATAGACACGGTGCCACCACAGCAATGGACGCCACACAGCACCACACCAGTGTGAAGGTGTAAAAGCTCACTTACCATGTGCTCCCAGTCAGACTGGAAGGCTGCCAGAAAGGAAGGGGCCCTGTGCAGCAGCTTCCTGGTAATTTATACAGGGCTGGGCTGAGGGGGGGGGGGGGGCAGAGTGCAGACCAAGTAAAAAAAAAAAAAAAGAGAGGGGATAGAAAACACAATGTGAATTCAAATAGAGAAAACGGACATGGCCACACATCCACAACATGCACAATGATCTAATGCTTTTCAGCAACAATTATTAAACTAACAGGTTGTTAAAGGGGTAGTCCAGTGGTGAAAAACTTATCCCCTATCCTAAGGATAGGGGATAAGTTTGAGATCGCGGGGGGTCCGACCGCTGGGGCCCCCTGCGATCTCTCTGTACGGGGCCCCGGCTCTCCGCCGAGATAGCGGGTGTCGACCCCCGCACGAGGCGGCGGCCGACACGCCCCCTCAATACATCTCTATGGCAGAGCCGGAGATTGCCGAAGGCAGCGCTTCGGCTCTGCCATAGAGTTGTATTGAGGGGGCGTGTCGGCCGCCGCCTCGTGCGGAGGTCGACACGCCCCCTTCCAGCGGGCTGTCGGGGCTCCGTACAGGAGATCGCGGGGGGCCCCAGGGGTCGGACCCCCCGCGATCTGCAACGTATCCCCTATCCTTAGGATAGGAGATAAGTTGTTCACCACTGAATCACCACTGGACTACTCCTTTAATGTACTTTATGATCATGAAGTGCAAGCCCACTAGCCACGTCACAGCCACTTGCAAGTAGTGGGTCCCTAACGTCCCTAGCATAAAATGGTGTAGCACTGGGTGGCAACCACCACCGCTGCAACACCAGTGCCCACAGGGGGTACAACCCACTAGCAGAGCAGCCCCAATGCCACTCAAACCAGTCCTAGGGCAGCACTTCCCCATAGACACAGTGCTACGGCAGCAATGGATGCTGCACAGCACCACACCAGTTTGAAGAAGGTGTAAAAGCTCACTTACCATGTGCTCCCAGTCAGACTGGGAGGCTGCCAGAAAGCAAGGGGCCCTGTGCAGATTCCTGCTAATTTATATAGGGCTGGGCTAAGGGGGTGGGGCAGAGTGCAGACCTAGTAAAAACAAAAAAAAGCGGGGGATGGAAAACACAATGTGAAGTCAATTAGAGAAAACTGACATGGTCGCACATCCACAATATGCACAATGATCTAATGATCTGTTGCCTCCCTTCCTTACATAAAGCCTGATGAAGCTGCGCATGCGGTGAAACGCGTTGCTATTAAACCCCATTCCTTTACCTGGGCTTAGTTCATTTCTCCGTGGTCAGCGCCGAAAACCCTGGTCTTTTGAAGTCCTGTATTTATTCCACATCTCTCAGGAAGGCTGCAGACTACAGGATTGTGATCCTTAAATCACATGCGATCAGCATTGTTGTGTATGCCATTACACAACTTAGCAGGGTGAGTATGGAAATTTTTCCATTTCCTTTTCCCCGCCCTCGTGCTGGCTTTACTCCACAGGGAGCGCCTTTCTTCTTTTCTCTTTTTACATAAAGTTCAGAAGAGAAATGTTTAAATACAAAATTAAATACAAGAACAAGAGTCAGGAAATTATATATGAGCAGACTAGATAGACCAGCTGGTCTATTTTGCCAACAGTCTTCTAAGTTTCTGTATCATTTGTGAATTAATTTCCCACAGTATTTCAATAAACACATTCATTGTTTACTCCTAGATTTTAAAAATGATGTTGTGTAATGTGAAGGATGAGGACACACATATCTATTATAGTGTTCTGTTGTAGTCTATTGTGGTGTTTTGCATAGATGTATAGAAAATCATGGCAAAACCTCTTCAGTAAAATCATGATCGAACTGCTTTGTGTGGTCTCATTCATAGGTATTGACACAAGGCAGAGAGCTCTTGTAAATTTCCAATAACAAGCCATGCACCTATATGACCAAGACTGATTTTTAGCCTTAGGCCTGGCGGAATGTCCATTGGAATTCCGCCGTAATATTCTGCAGAGTCCCATTGATTTCACTGTGCACATGATGGAATTGTGTCCGCAGAAAGAATAGACATGTCTATTCTTTCTGTGGATTTCGCTCCGAAATGCATCTTCATCTATGAAACGGTGTATTTCCACGCAGTCCTAGTGCCCGCCAGGACTTTCAAATGTGCAGAATATCCGGCATGTTTTCCGGGCAGACATTCCACACATTTTCCTACCGTGTGCACATACTCTTAAAAAGTTTACCCAGGATTAGAAGAACAGAGCTTCTTTCTTAAAGGGGTATTCCAGTGAAAACATTGTTTTTCATATGAACTGTTTTCAGATAGTTAAACAGATTTGTAGATTACTTCTATCAAAGAATCTAAATCCTACCAGTACTTATCAGCTGCTGAAATAGAATTTTTATTTTCTGTCTGACAACAGCGCTCTCTGCTGACACCTCTGTCTTTCTCAGGAACTGTCCAGAGTAGCAGCAAATCCTCATAGCAAACCTCTCGTGCTCTGGACAGTTCCTGAGACAGACAGAGGTGTCAGGAGAGAGTACTGTTGTCGGACAGAAAATAACAACTACATTTCAGCAGCTGTTAAGTACTGGTAGGATTAAAAAACCTGTTTAGAGGAAAAGTTGCTGAATTGTCCGTAGCAACTAATCAGATCAGTTCTTTCCTTTTTCAGAGGCCTTTTAAAAAAAATTAAAGACGCGATCTGATTGGTTGCTATGGGCAACTACGCATCTTTTCCTCTTGACAGATTTTGATAAATCTCCCTCTATCAATTGATATCTAAAGTATATACAATAATGTGTAACTTTATTTTCAAGAACCAGAATAATAAATAAATTAATAAATAAAAACATGACCATATCCAGTATTACTCTAGGTCTTTTTTCTTTACTTTTTGCTTACATGCTTTCATGAAAATGTCAAATTTTCTTTATCTACAGTGTCTGACTTTATATTCTGAAATATTCACAAGAAATGACAATTCCATATGTTGAAAATAACCTGCGCTAAAGATGCCCTAATATCTTCCTCCCTCCTTTCTTTATTATCTGATCACATTAACTTTTTCTTTTGTTATTCATGCTGAGATATTTATCAACTATTCCTGAGCCCCTCTTAACTTCTAAATCTATTTCATCTGCAATTATTTAGCAGAAAGCCTAGAAATGAAGGGCTGCCCTCCTAGAATGTCCCTCATATAATGTGCCATTTATTTCTATTAATATTGAATTCCATCTAAATGAAGACATTACTATTCAGCTCTAATTAACGCTATTGAAATATTTAAGATTAGGTGGTTTCTTTTGTTGCTATGCTGTATTTTTTCAGATGGGGATAAATTGAATTACGATTCAGTTTTACCCATGATACGGATAGAACACTTTATCACTACTGCATTATTTTCCTATGAATATTTCTTGACACTCCTTGCATGGCACACTATCCATCTCATTGACAGCCTTTGCCATTTTCCTGTTTTGTAAATCTGTTTCAGTCTTGAACAAAATGTCAGCTTATCATATAACTGACTACTGGAAGGGGCAGATGTATAATTTATGGCTAAAAATCTAGGCAATTTACTCAGTATACTGTGTCTAGTCTGCCTTATTACAACAAAAAACATTTGTTACCTCTAGCATTACCTCTAGCATTAACAGTGCATTAGAAACATGTACACTACTGTACATAGAAGACCATATATGGCTTAAAATTCTATTGATCTGCTATAGCCCGTTACAGTGTCAGACTTAAAAGCAAATACATTAATAAATAACTCTAAATTTTACACAACTAAATATAATTAGGAAATTACAGACATTTGTTTGCTGAAAAAAAGATAACATTAATAACATCTGTTTATTAGTAATGTTTTTTTTATATACCCTGTCCATGATTAAAAAGATCTGTTTGTCAACATTCAAATAATGTACACTATGTTTGTATTACATTGTATTAATTGATATAACCTGATATATTTCATATACTGTAATGAAATTACGCATTTATACAGAGTGACTCTTCAACATTCACGTTTTTGGCATTTCATTTAGCAGAATGATTTTTCCATAAGACAATGGAGGTTGAAATATTTTAATATAGATCCCTATTTTAAGGATCCATTGTCTTATATGAGTAATACATCTTCATTATAAAGTGATGGCAAAACAGCAGGAAAAAAAATGGGCCAAGTATTGTCAATGTATTTCTTACTTTTTTTTTTATCCAGCTGAGCTAAATGTCGTGGGTCTGGCAGCTAGAACTCTGATAATAAACTATAATTGTTGAGGGTAGTTTTTAGTGGGAAAGCAGAGGTTGCTCTTGGTAATATAGTGTATGAAAAACATGTGAAATGTGTAATTGACTGTCTCTTCCATTGTGTGTCCATGCTAAAAATACATATATTCTCTGCTGTAGGGGCCAGTTCATAACTTCCTTCTGGTTTATGACCCAATATTGTTTCTTCAAAGCGTACCAATCCCAGTTGATATTCATAGTCTCCATATTGCTTTTAGTTTCTAAGTCAGGGTAAGCCACATGTCCATCTGTCCACATTGTCCACAGGCAACAAGGTGTGCTTATCCATTGGAAAGATAAAAATGGCAGACTGTGTGTATAGCCAACCTACAGAATCAAGAGCTAAATATTACCCCTTAAGGACCAACCTTACATTTTATTCACACACTTTTATTTATATTTTTTTAAAGGGAAAAGTCTGATTTTTATTAGGGAAGGGGTTAGATCATATTTTTTTTTTTAAATACTTTTTTATGCAGTGTTATAGCCTCCTCTAGTGGCTATAAAACTGAATGCACTGATCTCTTACACTGTTCAATGCATTGCCATAGGAATGCATTGATCAGTGTTTTCTCCGCTTTATTGCTCAAGCCTGGATTTCAGGCTTGGAGTAATCAAACACCGTTCAGAGAGCTGGGAGCAAGGTAAGACACCTCCCACTGTCCTGTCAGCTGTTCAGGATGCAGCGATTTCACCGCGGTGATCCCGAACAGCTCCGCTGAGTTAACCGGCAGTGTATTCTCCCATTTTAGACGCTGCAATCAACTTTGATTGCGGTGTCTATAGGGTTAATACCGGACATCAGTCCGATAGGTGATGTCTGGTATTAGCCACGGGTCCTGGTTGCTGATAGCAACCGGAACCCCGCAGATACGAAGTACTCTGAGCTTCTGAGCACGCTTCCCAGATCGGGAGCCGGCCACAGGACGTAAATATACATCCGTGGTCGTTAAGGGGTTAAAAGGAAATGCCCCCCAGTACACCCAGCTTAAACATTATATATCAAAACTTTATTCAATCCATATTAAAAAATGCATGAAATATACAGACTGGAAAAAACTCCACCCTATCACAGCAGGGGTGAATGTTAACGTATTTCAGACCCCTCCTCTAGGCCTTCCCTTATAACTACGAAGCCCAGCATAGGTTAAGCTTGTTAGCATTTACCCATAGCTCCACCCATAGAAATACCCATACAACATATTTTAGGAATGTGTGTTGATTTTATTTTACCTTACTTTGCATTGTACTTTTGCAAGTGATTTTTTTTCACTGTCACAAAGCCACATTAAACCATCATGTATAATAGCTGCTTTGTTTTGTCATTAATTAAACCCAGTTATGTTTAGTATTTCAGCATTTTACTGTGTAGAAGTGTGCAGAATACTTTTTTGTGGTACCTTCTGCAGCTGCTGCACAATGGGTGGGGATTTCTCTAGGACAGGTAGGAATCTCAGAGAGGTAATGGTGGGGTATTATAGAGGATACTACTGTAGAAGGCTTTTGAAAGCTTGGAGCAGTCCTGACACTGCTTTCTATATAGAACGTACTCTGCAAGCCTAGCCAAAGTATAGTAAGGAAGGCGTAGCTTATGATATAGTGAAATGTGAAAGAGAAAGTTACTCCTGTCCTGTCTTTTTTAACGTCCATATGACCCAATAAGGCATGCAATGTGATTAAAAAGAAAACTTCTTTCGAGCATGTAGCAGGTTTAGAAGCTAAGCCTGCTACATACACAATAAGTGCCAACTGGTATCAGCAGAGGGCACTCACCTTCAACGACTTAACCTGCGATGTGCTGCAGTCAATAGCAACCATGGGATTTAGGTTGATTATATGTGCTAGTCCTGAAATATCTCATGTTGCTACACTGCAGTGCATAGATATGGAGATACAGTGGTTCCTCAACATACGATGGTAATTCGTTCCAAATGAACCATCATTAGTTGAAACCATCGTATGTTGAGGGATCCGTGCAATGTGAAGTATAGGAAGTCATACTCACCTGTCCCCGCCGCTCCGGACCGTCACCGCTGCCATGGATATCACCCTCCATCGCTGGGGAGTCCCCGCCACTCCGGAATGTCTCTGCTGCCCAGGATCATCGCTCTTCATCACCGTCATCATGTCACTGCACACGCCGCTCCTATTGGATGATGAGACGACGAAGAAGGAGAGCAACGGCGATGCAGCGGAGCCCGAAGAGGACGGTCCGGAGCACCGGGGACAGGTGAGTGACCATCACCGGACCACACAGAGCACCTTAAACGGCTATCCGGCGGCAGCTGAAGCAGTCTGCGCTCCCAGATAGCCGTTTATGCGATGGCCCTGATATACAAAAGCATTGTATGTTGATGCTGCCTTCAACATGCAATGGCCTCTGAGAGGCCATCGTATGTTGAAATTATCGTATGTCGGGGCCATCGCAGGTCGGGGGATCACTGTATACTGTGTAAGTGTTACGCCTAGCGCTCCGGGTCCCCGCTCCTCCCCGGAGCGCTCACGGCGTCTTTTTCCCTGCAGCGCCCCGGTCAGTCCCGCTGACCGGGAGCGCTGCACTGTCATGGCCGTTGGGGATGCGATTCGCACAACGGGACGCGTCCGCTCGCGAGTCGCATCCCAGGTCACTTACCCGTCCCGGTCCCCTGCTGTCATGTGCTGGCGCGCGCGGCTCCGCTCTCTAGGGCGCGCGCGCGCCAGCTCTCTGAAACTTAAAGGGCCAGTGCACCAATGATTGGTGCCTGGCCCAATTAGCTTAATTGGCTTCCACCTGCTCCCTGGCTATATCTGATCTCCTCCCTTGCACTCCCTTGCCGGATCTTGTTGCCTTGTGCCAGTGAAAGCGTTTAGTGTGTCCAAAGCCTGTGTTACCTGAACTTCTGCTATCCATCCTGACTACGAACCTTGCCGCCTGCCCCCGACCTTCTGCTACGTCTGACCTTGCCTCTGCCTAGCCCTTCTGTCCCACGCCTTCTCAGCAGTCAGCGAGGTTGAGCCGTTGCTAGTGGATACGACCTGGTTGCTACTGCCGCAGCAAGACCATCCCGCTTTGCGGCGGGCTCTGGTGAAAACCAGTAGCCTCTTAGAACCGGTCCACTAGCACGGTCCACGCCAATCCCTCGCTGACACAGAGGATCCACTACCTGGAAGCCGAATCGTGACAGTAAGCCATCAACAATTTCATAGTGAAGTCCTTTAGGTTGACTTAAAATGTCATACCATTTAAGAAAAATAAATTAATTAATAAAACACCCCCTCAAAATGCTGTTAATGTAAAAAATAAAATATAATGTGAAACAGTGGGCAAGGGAGAAAAAAATTGAAACAAATCTCTATTAATGGGCTTTAAAAATGTTAATAAAAAGAATGGTGATTAAAAATAATTAAACAAAATGACAATAAATATGTTTTTAATTAATCATGTTTATTGAATACAATATAATGAGCCTTAAAAAACAGACATATTTGATAACCTTCTGTTCCTAACAATGTGTCCAATAAATGTCAGTTATTATAAATGGCAAACTGCATGACAAAATAAATTAAAAAATAAAATAAAACTTTTCTTTTTTTCTTTTGCCATTATAAGTTAGTGTTAAATATCAATTAAAACTGTGGCAAAAAATCATGGCTAAGAGAATAAAGGGAGGCAAAAACAAACAAAAAAAATGGCTGTGGTCCTAAAGATTAAAATGTTCTTTGTTCCTAAGGGGTTGACACGTCCACATTTTATTGCAATGTATGTTGACATGCGGCGCTCTCATCCACCTACGAATGACACACTCACCTGACGTCAGCAGGATTTGTCAATCATCAATCAAGCCAGTTGCAGCCCGCAACCGCCGGATATTACATATAAAGCACACAGTTTACTTTAGTTTGTGTGTGATTGAGAAAGGCTATCACTGCCGAAACGCGTCTTGTAATGTGTAAACGTGTAAATAAATCTTTATCTGCATCTAAGTTGCTGGTGCCGGGATTCCTTCTTTCTACCATTGGATGATGACGAAGGCCCGCACAGTGGTCTTCAACCTGCGGACCTCCAGATGTTTCAAAACTACAACTCCCAGAATGCCCGGACAGCCATCGTGGGTGGCATGCTGGGAGTTGTAGTTTTGAAACATCTGGAGTTCCGCAGGTTGAAGACCACTGATGATGGGATTTACAGGCGGAGAGTTCACTCGAGTATAAGCCGAGGGGGGTGTTTTCTGCACGAAAAATAGTGCTGAAAAGCTCGGCTTATACTCGAGTATATGCGGTATACTTTCATACAAAATAGTTGTTACCGTCAGACTTTACACAAACATCTAAAGGTGTCTGTAACACTTCTATCCACTCATATTCTACACATATTCTATTGATCCCAAGGCTGCTGTTTCAGAGGCTGCATCAAAAAACAGGACTACAAAATAAATATGTTTTTAAGCTCAGAAT
The DNA here is from genome assembly GCF_029499605.1 of Hyla sarda. Taxonomy (NCBI): domain Eukaryota; kingdom Metazoa; phylum Chordata; class Amphibia; order Anura; family Hylidae; genus Hyla; species Hyla sarda. The sequence continues at coordinate 194,362,716 of NC_079193.1, read as the reverse complement.
TTTTAGCAAAAGTGGCTTATAACTAGGGCTTTATTTTAAGTAGGTAACAGTCAAAAGTTCCATTAACCATGACTGTATGCATCCAAGTGCTTTTCACACAAAGGGCAGCAGAACTTCCTTATACAGTATGTAATGTATGCTGCAGTAAATGTGAGCTAGAACACTGTCTTGGTTCATTTTACTCATATTCCATCAATTTATCAGCAATTAGAACTTAACTAAGCAAACTGACATTTACCACAGTGAACACGATTTGCTCTGTATACTTTGAAGTCTACAGTATGTTGATTCTCAGAACAAAAAGTACAGATCACTTATCTGACTATCTGCTATTTTCTTAACCAAATAAAACCCCTTTAACTGTATGATACTTATTATTCTTATTATTACAAATTATTACAAATTCTTTTTATCCACTGTCAGACATAGGGTTAAGCAAACTTTTCAAAAAAAAGTGTGGATCTACATAAACCAGCAATGCAATAAGCCTCAAAATACATGTATTACACTGCCTTAGGGTATGGTCCCACATACCACTGCGCAAAATCTGCTGCTGAAGCAGAGCGAAATACATTGCGTATTCCCCGATTACCATATACACAGGGCTATCCGGCAGCAGCCCTATGTGTGCAGTGAGTTTTGGAGGCGCGGCTGCGCGTCACAGTCATGGCCCCGCCTTAAAAATGTACTGCTCACACAGGACTGCCACCAGAAAGCCCAGTGTGTATGGCGATCAGGAATTAAGCAGTGCATTTCCCGTTGCAGCAGCAGATTTTGCTCAGCATGTTGCTCAGTACGTGGGACTCTACCTTTAGAGTTCTAAAACTCTGTATAACACTGCTAGGATCACCTGGGAATGTATTTGATTAGTTTTAAAGTGGTTTTAAGTGTTTTTATTACTGCCGTTACCTGGCTTGCATGAGCCGAGCCTGGCAAAGTTTGGAAGCTTGGAGAGCCGCTTTCACCCAAGCGTTCTGAGCAAGACTGGGCTCACTGGGCTCAGCTCGCTCATCACTAGTGAGACAGTTACATGAATGGTAGTCGGGGATCTCTATATTTTCCCTGTCTTAAGTAACTATGAGGTTCAGGAAGCACACATTTCATCCAGGAAAAGCTGGGTAAGCCATAAGTAATCCAGAAATAGTTGAATCCCTAGCAGACCATAGCTTCTGAGCACTTTGATAAAGTCTGCTTTACATTACATACATACTGATGACAGTGCTCATCGTGAGGTGCAATTTTTTTTGTCCCTTATATAGTGGTGTTATTGGTAATATATATATATATATATATATATATATATATATATATATATATATATATATATATATATAGCACATATTTACACATAGGTATTGCAGGTAATCTCATATATATTATGTATATTGTACTGATGAAAAATGAGATTAAAACATAACATTTATTCTTATACTGATCAAAGCTCCAAAATAGATATGAATTTTTTTTAAAATAAGACACACATTATTCTGTGCTGCCATCATAGTGCCCACATTGAGAACATCAATTTATAACAGCAGTCTTCCATTCCAGGAGAGTCTATAACAGGCAGTACTGAGCACTCAATATTAACTTTGTATCCTAAATTTCATAGTCTCTTGACTCCAAGCATATATGTATATATAGTCCAAATGGAGATTATATAGCAACCTATGAAGTAGTCTAGACAGTAGATATTAAGACATGTCTCTAGAAAGCTTCAACCATAGTATTCCACATGTCTACTACCATGGATATCTGCCAATTAATATATTGCACTGTGAACAGGTTTAGTGTTTATCCTGTTGATATCACAGTAAAAAATTTCTATAGCAGCATAGGTATATAGTTCTTATTGCACATAGTCCTTGTGGTTAAATATGACAAATGTCCATAATCACCACATATATTCTTGTATAGATATCACAATAGTCACAAGAGCATAGTTCACACATAGGTAATGGATACAATGTGCATTAAGGTGCTGTCAATGGATACAGAGAAAAAAAACCTGTAGTCCTGGACTTGCTTCAAAAAGGTCTGATATGCCGGTGTGGCTGGTCAGATCCTCAAATGTTATTGTTCTTGCGATTTAATTCCTTATAAATTTATAAGAACAATAATTCCTTATTCTAGAAAAAGCAACCCTTAAGTCTTGACACTAGGTGTTTCCCTTGTTTGCAATCTGCTGTCCACTGTCGATTGTCGGGGAATTATGTCTCTAGGGCAAGACACAGAAAGTGTGGGTGGGGCTTATTATCTGCTATGAAAAGGTGAGGGAGAGAGCACAAGAATTCTTGGACTGAGTGCCTACAAGCTGAAACAATAGAGGAGAGTTATAAGGTATTTCAGCAACAACAGTTAGTGTAACCTCTTACTTGCTGCTATGGTTTCTTCAATTTCTGGTCACATAACACAATGAAAACCCTGTGTATCATTAGCCCCTCCACCTCTCTACATGCCATATATTATAGAGTAATATGCACATCATCCCCCAGTATACATATGGTCTGTGACGTGCACTTTCACCAGCATTATCTCATTGGCATAGTAGTAGGGACTAAGTGTTGTGCTGTCCTGTAATTGGCTAGACAACTAAGGGAGGAAGTCCTGTGTGTGTACCATTAGCAAACAGCTCAGCCCTGGTCTTATCCCTTAAAAGGGAGAGAATGAGAATTAGCTGTACACCTGTGATACCCTTTACTATTCCTGTTTATTGCACAGTTAGTGTTTTTCATTGTACACACAATGGCCCTGCATGTTGCAGGGTCATTTATCACTGGCTCAGCGTATCAAGATTACGTCACTAAAGGTAAAACTAAACAAAAAGAAGAGACGAGCCTGGCAAAGTTCAAAAGCTTGGCAAGCTGCTTTCACACAAAAGTTCTGAGCGAGACAGGGTTCACGAGACTTGACTCGCTCAACCCAAGTTTTAACTTTTTTTCTTATTTGCTGATTTTGTACCTTATTTGCCTGTGTGTTGCTAACCTGGTCTGTCAGACTTCTCTGAAGTCCTAAACACTTAGCTAGGCTAGGGACCGACATTCAATTGGGCGTCTCTTGTTAATGCTGATCTTCCAAGTTGGTAATGACAGTGGTTGAGGCAAGATTCAGATCTGCACTGATCCTTATGCTGGTTGTGACAGCACCTCAGGGGCTCAATAACAGCAGTGAGAGCAGTACAATCTCCTTGTCACCACTCTGAATGGTCAAACAAAATCATGCAGATTTTTTAAAATATTTTGAAGCGACAGGTACACTTTAACCGTGATCTTCTCAGAGTGTTACTTTGAAAACAGTAGAGTGGTCCTCCAACATACAGTAATAATTGGTTCCAGGATAGCCATTATATGTTTAAGCCATGGTATGTTAAGACCATATGGGAAATTGATAATTGGTTCTGAGACAGATAAATGTAAGCCCAAAACAGTTAAATAGAAAGAAGAAATAGCTAGATGCATAGATAGCTAAATTTATACCAAGTAAGAATAACATAACACATATATAGAAATGGCCTATAATAATTGCCATGATTTATCCAAGGGCCTAAGAAATGATCCACAACACCATCTTGCTGACAACACTGGCCCCGCTTGGGATGTAACTTGCCAATCCTCCTTTTCCTGTGACAATGAGCACTAAAGAGTTTCAAAGTTTATTGCTGACAATGCCAGTCATGCCTGGGCTCTAACCTGACACAAACTGCTCTCCTTTGTTTTACTCCTGACAGCAGGCATGGGGCACCCTGCTTAGAACTGTTTCCACTATGTTGGTTACTTGGTAAAAATACATATGGGGGAAGATTTATCAAAACCTGTGCAGATGAAAAGTTGGCTAGTTGCCCATAGCAAACAATCACATTGCTATCATGCCCCCTCTCGTAGGCTTGCATTGAGGGGCGGAGCATGACGTCAAACGGGGCGGGGGCTTGACATCACACGCTGCTGGCCCTGCGATTGACCGTAATCAGACCCGGAGCGAACACGCTCCGGGGACTAATTACAAACGGTGTGCCGCGTGCATGATTGTGGGCGTCCCCAGCTGCGGGACTCCCATGATCAGGCATCTTATCCCCTATCTTTTGGATAGGGGATAAGATGTGTAAGCACCGGAGCACCCCTTTAACCTCTTGAAGACTGCATTTTCAGATCATTGTATTGAAAATACAGCCCAGCACAGAGTGATCAATTTGTACTGTACAAAACATATGTGCAGTACATTTGTACCAGAGTAGAGTGACAAAATTGTGCAAGATTTTTTAGCAAGCTCCGCATTTTTTTATTTTTATTTTTTTCTGCAAAAACGAGACTTGCACAAAATAAAATACATAATACAAAATACATTACCAATCTGTATCTATATACTGATATTGCCAAGCATTAACTATAGGCTAATGTTCCCATAATTCTGCAACAAATTTTGTTCAGTTTTAACCCCTTAAAGACCAATACAATGAAGCCTGTAAGCCCCTTAAATACCAAGCCTGTTTTTAAAATCGGGGATGTCTGAATTTATCAGAGAATAACTCCGATAACGTTTTGCCAATCACGATAATTCTGACATTGTTTTTTTTGTCACAAGTTGTACTTCATGTTAATTGTAAAAGTTTTTATTTCCAATGCAAAAAATAATGACATAAAAAAATGCTATTTTAACTATAGTTTTCATATATTTATACTTACTGAGCAAATAGTTTATGAAATGTATACTTTCAGATGTCTACTTTCTTTTGACAGCATTTTTTTTAATTAACATTTAAAATTTATTAGAAGCCTAACAATTTTACTTAAAATTGCAGAACCAGAGATGGTAGAACATAGGAACCCCCCCCCCCCAAGTGACCCCATCCCTTAGTATTCACTTGGGTTAGTAGTGCGATATTTGAGACCTTTTTGTGTTGATGGTATTAGAATAGGTCAGTCAGACGGTCTGCGGCGTGCATTGTCATGGTCATCGTTTTGTGATATGCTGGATTGGGGAATAGTATTCCTAGTGACAGTAGATTAGTAGTACTAGTGACAGTTTATGGTGGACTGACTGTAGCTGCCTTATATCATAAGTCTTGTACGATCTAGGTGGCATTGTTAAACATCTGTGGTCATCTAGCCTTTTGAATACTGGGAGTCATAATACCAGCGTGGGTTATATAGATGTTTATCATAGGAGCACCGATATATTTATATATTGTTCTGGACTATCTGTTTGTATCGAGGGAAATTGATGGCATCAGGTCCCCCTTAGCATACAGAGGGATGTTGCCAATTTGATCTATTTGATGGTGTCCATGTATCAGTGAATCACCTTTGTCAATATTTTGCTTCGGCATATTATTGCCTGCAAGATTTGCAACTCAAAAAGACACTACAAACAAGTTGTTCAGCTATTTGTCTGCTTCCATGTTATGTATTGAAGGCTCAATGTTATGTACATATCCTTGCTACTCTAAGTCTCATTGTTGCAAGTATACAGTGTAATTATGTATCTGTGCCAGCTTTATTTGTAAGAATAAGTAAAGGTAGGAGGGCGGCACTGGATGTTTGCCGTGCACATGGAGGTTAACAAATCCAATCGTAGAAAAGACTCCCGGCACCGGCTTCTTTTTCAAATGCTTTTATTGTGCATATAACACACGCAAGTGTCACTTCCTGTCTCACGGACATCAGCTTAATTGTGATTGACAGGTATATAGACCAATAGATACAAGTGTAAACAAAAACCAAAACATAAAAGACTGAAGTACACGTGGGTAATCTGTCAGACTTCCGCAAGTCCCGTACCTATGTGAGTATACTATGTATCTGAAATGCAAAAAGAGATATCAATTATTATAATAGTGATGTGGTAATATAGAAATATATAACTCTATGTCAGTGAATATAAGACCATGATATGACAATATGTGCTGTATGACGGTATATGAAACAAAGAATATGAAGCAGTAAAATCATAATCTTGTGAATTATGTCAGAAAACTTGTTAACTCATAGTCCCTGTTCAAACCATTTGGTTCCAATGTATTTAATCTATGAATCCACGCGGCCTCTCTCTTACGTAGTATTTGTTTTATGTTACCCCCCCTCCTGGGTAAATGGACTTCCTCTACCACCTGAAATTTCAATTGTGATATATTATGACCCCTATTTTTGAAATGTGCTGGTATGGGAAAAAGAAGATTTTCACAGCGGATCGTGGACTTATGGCGGTTTATGCGGTCTCCTATACGTTGTACCGTCTCTCCAACGTACAGGAGACCGCATGGACATTTTATAACATAGATAACATTCCGGCTCTTACAGGTGAAAAAACCTTTTATTGCTATCTTCTTCCCTGTATGAGGATGGGAGATATAATCTCCCCTAGCCACATTGCTACACTGACCACACTGTAAGCATGGGAATGTCCCCTGTTTTTGAGATTTCAGAAAATGCTGTTTCTGTACTTTTTTATTACTGCCCACGTCGGCTCTTACCAGATGGTCTCTTAAATTGGGTGGTCTTTTGTTACATATGAGCGGGGGTGTTTTAAATTCCTCTATGTTAGGATATGATTTCTGTAAGATTGGCCAGTGGTCCCTTATGATTTTATCAATCCTATAATGTTGGGGATGAAAAGTCCTTACAAAAGGGATCCTCTTATCACTCTGACTTTTAATAATTTGATTAGAATTAGTGGCCTCTTGTAAAATCCTCTCGGGGTACCCCCTCTCTCTGAATTTATCCTGTAGCTCATGAAGACGCCTCTGCCGTGTACTAGTGTCACTGACAATTCGTTCGATCCTTTTATATTGTGACCGGGGGATAGATTTTTTTATTGCCGGTGGGTGGGCACTGGTATAAAGTAATAAATTATTCCTATCCGTCTCTTTTTGATAGAGGTCAGTATGAAGTCCCCCCTGTGTATCTTTGAGAACCACCGTATCTAAGAAATTCACCTTTTCTTGGCTTTCTGACATCGTGAATTTCAGCTCGGGTCTTACATAATTTATGACCTGAAAAAATTCCATGAGTGACGAATGTGGCCCCTCCCATACGCAGAAAATGTCATCTATAAAACGTCTCCATGCTCTCGCATGTGTCTGGAAAAGGTTATTAGAGAAAACGTATTGTTCTTCAAAATGGGCCATATAGGCATTTGCGTATGGGGGGGCCACATTCGCCCCCATCGCTGATCCCCGTTTCTGCAGAAAAAATTGGTCCTCATACAGAAAATAATTGTCATATAATACAATTTTTAACAGCTCAGAGAGAAAGGTTTTCTGAATGTCTGAATATGTGCTTGCATCGAGTAACCACTGTACTGCTTCAATGCCTTTGGTATGTTCAATAGAGGTATATAAACTAGTCACATCGATTGTGACTAGCCATGTCTGCGGTGTGACCTCATGTATCACTGATAAACCCTGTAAAAAATCTGTTGTGTCTAGGAGAAATGCCTTCATTTTTTTGGTCAGTGGTGTCAATGCCTTTTCAAGTACAATTGAAAGAGGAGATAGGACAGAGTCGACAGATGCCACTATCGGCCGACCCGGGGGATTGTGCAAATCTTTATGTATTTTAGGTAAGGTATAAAACACAGGTGTAACAGGTGAGGTGTTAATTAAGAATTCCCCCATTTTTTTTATCAATTATATTATTCCGTGAGGCATTGTCAACAATGTCAAAAATACGTTTCTGTATAGCATTCAAAGGGTCGTGAGATAACAGCTCATATGTATCCCTGTCAGACAACTGGCGTAAAATTTCATTTTTGTATTGCTCAGTATTCATAACAACAATTGAGCCGCCCTTATCTGCGGGCTTAATGGTAATCATTTTGTCTGACATCAGATCCATAAGAGCCGTCCTCTCACCTGCAGATAAATTGTTAAACATTTTTCCTTCAACATTCTGTGTTTGTTTAGACACTGTTGCCACATCATTTTTCACAAGGTTAACAAAAGTTTCCACTGCATGTTGTGATTTTGGTGGCATGAAGGAACTTTTGTTTCTAAGTCCCAACTCTTCCAATTTAAATATCCCACTCTGCTCCTCACTAGACACAGTCTGGATAGTTTTATCAGCAAAGAAAGTCTTAAGACGAATATTGCGGAAAAGCCGCTCTAATGAAATGTCCAAATCAAAAGTTTTCAATCTATTAGTGGGACTGAAAGACAGTCCCTTTTGTAATAATTTCATTTCCTGGGGATTCAGGCATTTGGAGGAGATATTAATGTCAAGTGACGTCTCCCTACCTGAGCTCGTGTCATGACGCTGCTTGTCGGTTCTCCTATGATTTCGCCCCCCGCGTCTGCTCTTCCTCGCCGGGGGCGTCGCCGAAAATTTGGACGCGAACCACGATATGAAGAGGTTGGATAATCGCTGCCAGAACTGGAAGATCTGTAATCTCCTCCTTGTTGCGGTCTGTAAAAACCTCTGAAAGATGCATCCCTCCATCTGTACACCTTGTTCTGCAGGTAATCCTCTGTATCTCTTAAATATTTCTTACGTTTCCTTTGCTCCAACTCCTTACGATAGGTATCAATCTGTGTGGTGAGGGATTCCTTCAGATTCGCAAAATCTTCAGTTTTTAATGTATCTTTCAATTGTTGCTCTATCGTAGAGATTTCACTTTTGATCGTGGCTGTAGTTTCTTGTAGTTGCTCAATGGTAAGGAGAATAATGTCCATTGAACACTTATTCAATATCTGTTCAAATTTATCGCAATAACTTGGTATATCAGAAAATAATGTAGGTCTCAACGATACCCGTAATCCCCGGGGTATTTTCTTGGTGCGGTAATATTCCGCTAGAGTCACTGAATGCAAGTCATATGATGTCAATCTTCGCACTTCCCGCTCCAGTTTGCGTTTCTTTACCTCGCTAGCCGGTATTTGCAGAAAATCCGCGGAAGTACCCACATCAGCTAAGATCCGTTCAGAATCGTCTTCACTGAACATGGGATTCGACATCTGGTAGTGCTCCGTGCACGCTCCTTAGCAGAGTAAGTAAAGGTAGGAGGGCGGCACTGGATGTTTGCCGTGCACATGGAGGTTAACAAATCCAATCGTAGAAAAGACTCCCGGCACCGGCTTCTTTTTCAAATGCTTTTATTGTGCATATAACACACGCAAGTGTCACTTCCTGTCTCACGGACATCAGCTTAATTGTGATTGACAGGTATATAGACCAATAGATACAAGACCCGAGCTGAAATTCACGATGTCAGAAAGCCAAGAAAAGGTGAATTTCTTAGATACGGTGGTTCTCAAAGATACACAGGGGGGACTTCATACTGACCTCTATCAAAAAGAGACGGATAGGAATAATTTATTACTTTATACCAGTGCCCACCCACCGGCAATAAAAAAATCTATCCCCCGGTCACAATATAAAAGGATCGAACGAATTGTCAGTGACACTAGTACACGGCAGAGGCGTCTTCATGAGCTACAGGATAAATTCAGAGAGAGGGGGTACCCCGAGAGGATTTTACAAGAGGCCACTAATTCTAATCAAATTATTAAAAGTCAGAGTGATAAGAGGATCCCTTTTGTAAGGACTTTTCATCCCCAACAATATAGGATTGATAAAATCATAAGGGACCACTGGCCAATCTTACAGAAATCATATCCTAACATAGAGGAATTTAAAACACCCCCGCTCATATGTAACAAAAGACCACCCAATTTAAGAGACCATCTGGTAAGAGCCGACGTGGGCAGTAATAAAAAAGTACAGAAACAGCATTTTCTGAAATCTCAAAAACAGGGGACATTCCCATGCTTACAGTGTGGTCAGTGTAGCAATGTGGCTAGGGGAGATTATATCTCCCATCCTCATACAGGGAAGAAGATAGCAATAAAAGGTTTTTTCACCTGTAAGAGCCGGAATGTTATCTATGTTATAAAATGTCCATGCGGTCTCCTGTACGTTGGAGAGACGGTACAACGTATAGGAGACCGCATAAACCGCCATAAGTCCACGATCCGCTGTGAAAATCTTCTTTTTCCCATACCAGCACATTTCAAAAATAGGGGTCATAATATATCACAATTGAAATTTCAGGTGGTAGAGGAAGTCCATTTACCCAGGAGGGGGGGTAACATAAAACAAATACTACGTAAGAGAGAGGCCGCGTGGATTCATAGATTAAATACATTGGAACCAAATGGTTTGAACAGGGACTATGAGTTGACAAGTTTTCTGACATAATTCACAAGATTATGATTTTACTGCTTCATATTCTTTGTTTCATATACCGTCATACAGCACATATTGTCATATCATGGTCTTATATTTACTGACATAGAGTTATATATTTCTATATTACCACATCACTATTATAATAATTGATATCTCTTTTTGCATTTCAGATACATAGTATACTCACATAGGTACGGGACTTGCGGAAGTCTGACAGATTACCCACGTGTACTTCAGTCTTTTATGTTTTGGTTTTTGTTTACACTTGTATCTATTGGTCTATATACCTGTCAATCACAATTAAGCTGATGTCCGTGAGACAGGAAGTGACACTTGCGTGTGTTATATGCACAATAAAAGCATTTGAAAAAGAAGCCGGTGCCGGGAGTCTTTTCTACGATTTTATTTGTAAGAATTTCTGTACCATCTTGTCACTTTATTCCCCTTTCTATGTGCATTTCTAGATTATATATATATATATATATATATATATATATATATATTCATTGTTTTTGTGATCCCCTGATGAACCGCTGTATATCATAAGATACATGGGGAAACGCATTGGGATGTACAGGTGTTCATCATAGGAGAACTGATTAACCTAGATTTGATATTTTTTTTTTTTTTTTTTGTAATTGGACCGCTATGGGAGTTTTAAATAATTTAATAAATGTATGTTTTTAGTTCAATGGGATTTTAGATTTTCTTTATAAACTAGCTAATTGACACTGGTGAGTCTAATTGTCAGTGATAGTGTACGCTTAGCAGTGCCTACAGATCTAAGGACTATAACGTGCATCCCTGCAGGACGTGTATATGTGTCCTTGGTCCTTAAGCTGTTAAGGTAGATGTTTTAGGATAATGTATATTTTTTACAGTGATTACTTTATATTAATCACACATGATTATATTGATTATATTGTGTACTACTTTCGCCTGTTATTTATGTTTACAACAGGTGTGTTGTGGTGATGTTGCCACTATATATTTCATGGTTGTATATAGAATAATTTAAAGGTGTACTCTCGTGGAAAACTTTTTTTTTTAATCAACTGGTTCCAGAAAGTTAAACAGATTTGTAAATTACTTCTATTAAAAAAATCTTAATCCTTCCAGTACTTATTAGCTGCTGAATACTACAGAGGAAATGGTTTTCTTTTTGAAACACAGAGCTCTCTGCTGACATCATGACCACAGTGCTCTCTGCTGACATCTCTGTCCATTTTAAGAACTGTCCAGAGTAGGAGAAAATCCCCATAGCAAACATATGCTGCTCTGGACCGTTCTGTCAGCAGAGAGCACTGTGGTCATGATGTCAGCAGAGAGCTCTTTGTTCCAAAAAGAAAACCATTTCCTCTGTAGTATACAGACCCTAAAAAGTACAGGAAAGATTAAGATTTTTTAATAGAAGTAATTTACAAATCTGTTTAACTTTCTGGCACCAGTTGATTTAAAAAAAAAAGTTTTCCAGGGGAGTACCCCTTTAACCCCTTAACGACGCAGGACGTATATTTACGTCCTGCGCCGGCTCCCGCGATATGAAGCGGGATCGCGCCGCGATCCCGCATCATATCGCGTCGGTCCCGGCGCTAATCAACGGCCGGGACCCGCGGCTAATACCACACATCGCCGATCGCGGCGATGTGCGGTATTAACCCTTTAGAAGCGGCGGTCAAAGCTGACCGCCGCTTCTAAAGTGAAAGTGAAAGTGACCCGGCTGCTCAGTCGGGCTGTTCGGGACCGCCGCGGTGAAATTGCGGCGTCCCGAACAGCTGATCGGACACCGGGAGGGCCCTTACCTGCCTCCTCGGTGTCCGATCGACGAATGACTGCTCCGTGCCTGAGATCCAGGCAGGAGCAGTCAAGCGCCGATAATGCTGATCACAGGCGTGTTAATGCACGCCAGTGATCAGCATTAGAGATCAGTGTGTGCAGTGTTATAGGTCCCTATGGGACCTATAACACTGCAAAAAAAATTTTAAAAAAAAGTGTTAATAAAGGTCATTTAACCCCTTCCCTAATAAAAGTTTGAATCACCCCCCTTTTCCCATAAAAAAAATAAAACAGTGTAAAAAAAATAAAAAATAAACATATGTGGTATCGCCGCGTGCGTAAATGTCCGAACTATAAAAATATATCATTAATTAAGCCGTACGGTCAATGGCGTACGCGCAAAAAAATTCCAAAGTCCAAAAAAGCGTATTTTGGTCACTTTTTATATCATTAAAAAATGAATAAAAAGTGATCAAAAAGTCAGATCAAAACAAAAATCATACCGATAAAAACTTCAGATCACGGCGCAAAAAATGAGTCCTCATACCACCCCATTCGTGGAAAAATAAAAAAGTTATAGGGGTCAGAAGATGACATTTTTAAACGTATAAATTTTCCTGCATGTAGTTATGATTTTTTCCAGAAGTGCGACAAAATCAAACCTATATAAGTAGGGTATCATTTTAACCGTATGGACCTACAGAATAATGATAAGGTGTAATTTTTACCGAAATATGCACTGCGTAGAAACGAAAGCCCCCAAAAGTTACAAGATGGCGTTTTTTTTTCGATTTTGTCGCACAATGATTTTTTTTTCCGTTTCGCCGTGCATTTTTGGGTAAAATGACTAATGTCACTGCAAAGTAGAATTGGCGACGCAAAAAATAAGCCATAATATGGATTTTTAGGTGGAAAATTGAAAGGGTTATGATTTTTAAAAGGTAAGGAGGAAAAAACGAAAGTGCAAAAACGGAAAAACCCTGAGTCCTTAAGGGGTTAAAAAATGTAAATACCTTTTTTTGTAGTATTTGTAGTTGTTCTAAAACTTCCTGTCTATTAGTGATTCCGCCTGAGCAACCAAGAGTCATTTTTGTGATGTTGTTCATAACTCCCTCTTGTCCTTTGATCTCTGAAAACAGTCTTTAAAATGTAAATGAAGAAATCCTGAAGCATTATCTTGTGATTTCTTTCATATGAGAGTCATGTTCTAGTATTCCTAATCTTACTAATATATCTTAACGTTACACAAGAAGCAGTTATTACAAGAATAGTGCCTTTAAATGGGGTTTTCTGTCAGAAATTGTTTTATTTTTATAAAGATGCACAGGCTGTCTGCTTTAAAAAAAAATAAAAAAAAACACGTATGTGCTATACCTTCCCCTGCAGGAACACTGCTTCTAGTCTCCCATGCTTTCCTCTTTTAGGTGCTGAGGGTCAATATGTTGATTGCCTATGTCAGTCTTATTTTGACTATTTAGTGCTCTTGAGGCAAAACTTTGGCAAAAGCTTCTCGATAAGGGTGAAAAGAAAAAAGGATAAAGACTGAGAGTATTGATTGTATCCACTCTGTGTACATTCTCTGAAAGTTACTGTATACACTCTTAGACAGCTATACTTTATCTAGAATAACTTGTGTGCTCCATGGAGCTTTCCCACCATTCCCCACTTAAAGCTACTATGTACAACCATCTCCTCCCTACTGCTATCTCTAAAACTGAGAGTAAACAGGGAGTAGCTGAGTGATCCCACACAGCAAGGAACCATGGATTGATCACTCCTGGCCACTCCTGACTTTCCCCTCTTTTCAAATTGGTACTGCGCTGCTCTCTAGATTTGGATTTGGCTCACCTTTTTATGTAATGTAGGGACTGGCACCATGGTTGGAGGCCATCTTATTAAGTAGGCGGGCACCCCAAAATTCTGGGACAGAGGTCTGGGTGAGCTCAGGGTTTCACTTGTTTCTGCCAAGCCAGTTACTTTTTTACATCCAAAAGGATATGGAAGATTTCCCCAACAACCATTGCAAAGGCATACTTAAATACTTATTTTTTTTTTTTTACAAAATATACCAGAATAAAGTGTGCAAGAAAAAGTAAAGTCCAGCTGATTAAAACATTAATTATCCTCTTACTATCCCACAAAACATACTTATTGATTATATTTTGTTGTGTTTTTGTGTTTCCACGTTCAAAGTATTAAAAATTCTGTATAACTTTTGATATGTCATTTCAGCTTTCTTCTTAATTTTCATTATGTTGCCAATTTGGCAAATGAAAAAGGGACAAGGAAAAGCTAATTATTTATATTACAAGCAGCTTATTTCAGTGGAAAATGCCCCTAAAAGACATTTGTGCCAACTCTTACAATTTCAAAGCTGTTACAGACTTTTACATGTTAGTATCTAGAAAGCACACAACTTCAAAGGTTTTAAGATAAATATAAATGCAATTATTAACAGGCATTCACTTTCACCAATGTGGAATAGAAAAGATCAAGTATTTTCTGAAAAAGAAAACAATAGTCAAAATATGGTTTGGATTCAAAAGTAGTGTATTAACTACACATTTCTAATAATAGAGTAACAGAATAACCCAGGGCAAAAACTGTACATTTAGTTTTGGGGCCAACATGTCATATCATAACTAACTCTTTGAACTTTGCAAAAGTTTGATCCAATATTGTTGGCGCCAAGACCACAATATTATACTTATTCTGAACATTTATGTCTTGTGGCCTGATTCACATACTGCATTAAGCAGCATTTTTTAATGGGGAGAGGGGAATACTTCCTCTTTTTTTATTTTTATCTTCAAGGAGACATTTTTTTTTTCCTGTCAACCTACTTGTGTGAGGGCTTGTTTTTTTCAGGCAAATTGTCCTTTCCTATGGCAACATAACAGTTTTTGATTGTATTCTGTTTGTATTTGTTTTTATTTATTTATTTATTTTGGGAGGGGGCGGAGCAATTCTTGAAGGTGTGTTGGCATGGTCATGTGAAGGTATGCCACCACCTGATGGTTCAGGTCCTACTCCAGGTCTACCTGCTGCTGATAAATTGCTTCACTATGCGGAGGAAGAAAGCAATGCATCAGCGACTGTAGACTCAGGCTTCTGCTGGTACTGCTCCGGCCACCTCAACCCTCCCCAGCAGCCATGACAGTAGAAGGTGAGCGCAGAGGGCCCCCCCGAGTCAGACCTGCGAGAGGATGGATGATGACGCAGAAAGGCATTGGCCAACTGACCACGTAGGATGTCTCTGTAGTAGGTCAGTTTGTCCTCCCTCTCAGTGGGTGTTAAAAAGGCCCCCATTTTGTGCCGGTAATGAGGGTCCAATAAAGTGGAGAGCCAGAAGTCATCCCTCTGCCGAATGGTGACAATTTGGCGGTCACTACGCAAGTGAGCATGCATCGTTTCATTTGTGCAGGGAATCGGAGGGACTCCCTGCCTCCATCTCCACTGCATACTGCCACGGTGTGTCTGGGTCCTCTATCTCGCCTTCCTCATAACCCTCTAGCTCATCTGGCTGCTCCTTCTCCTCCTCTCCTGTCAGATGACTAGAAAAACTGCACATCTCGCAAAACCTAAACTGTGCTCCAGTGTGCTCCACTCTTGTTCCACTTCCTTCCGGGAAGGTAGGCTGCCACTAAGCAGGTGGTCTACCCAGGCCACGTATGGCTCCAGGCTTTCCACTTCTGCCACCATGCTGACTGCCAACCATGCTACCACCTTGCTAGCTCAGCTGCTGCCTCATGGGCAACCTACAACCCTCTTCTCCTGATGATGATGAAGCCCTTTCTGCACCCAGATCCCAAGTGCGATCTGCTTCATCATCATCGAGTTGTGCATGCACATCACTGATGTCCTATTCAGGTTTCTCAACAGTGTCTGCTTCAGGACCCTGAACGCTCGCAACACCACATCCCACGTCACTCTCCTAATCACTACGTGCCCGCCTAGCAGAGGACGTGGCAAATATCTCCTCCACTTTATGGCTGGGCAGCAGCTGATGACTGTCCTCTATTTAGTGAGGACGATCTAATAGTGGAGTTGAACCCACTGCATAAGATACTTCTGTCGGGGAGGGAACAGCATAGGACAGAGGCAATGGGAGGACAGGGACTGCTCCCGGGCCATGCCAACTGAGGGTTGTGTCTGAGGAACCCATCAACTGTTGACTGGGGGTGTCAGATGTCACTTGTGATGAAGTGGATGACCGTGTTAACCAATCGATGACGGCAGATGGGTTGCTGGTCGAGACATGACCACTAGCTGATACCAAGAGCTCAGACCTCTCGCTGCGACTCATGGATAAGGATATGTATTATAAACCATTTTTGAGAATTCCAGAGGGTATAGGGTTCTGACACCCAAGGGGAGTTCATTTAAAAAATGATAAAAGAGTATTTCTAATTATAATCTGGTAATTGGAGTGTGACTGTATATTAATTTTAGTGACAAGTGGACTTGGTCTAAATATATATCACTTATCATGTAATATTTCTAAGCAAGGAGCAAAGCAAGAGTAGAGAGTTTAGAAGAAAAGAAAAAGCTCTTATTTAATTCTGTGTCATGATGATACCTCAGCATATCTAAAAGCCCCTATTCAGAAATTCTCTTAAAGTGAATCTCCTAACTCTCTACCAGAGCTACAGACATGAGGGGATATGTTATATTAAGTTAAAACAAATTATACTATTGACCTATTCCATAGTTGTAAATTATTTCTATAGAAGCTCAAATGTCACAGAGGCGGCACTAAACTGCAGCTATGCACACCTTCTATCTCCCACACCCTTTCCTGCTGTGCATGATTAACTCCTTAACGACGCAGGACGTATATTTACGTCCTGCGCCGGCTCCCATGATAAAGTGAAAGGGAAAGTATCCCGGCTAGTCAGTCGGGCTGTTCGGGACCGCCGAGGTGAAATTGCGGCATCCCGAACAGCTTACAGGACACCGGGAGGGCCCTTACCTGCCTCCTCGGTGTCCGATCGACGAATGACTGCTCCGTGCCTGAGATCCAGGCAGGAGCAGTCAAGCGCCGATAACACTGATCACAGGCATGTTAATACACGCCAGTAATCTGTGTAAGAGATCAGTGTGTGCAGTATTATAAGTCCCTATGGGACCTATAACACTGCAAAAAAAAAGTTTAAAAAAAAGTGTTAATAAAGGTCATTTAACTCATTCCCTAATAAAAGTTTTAATCATCCCCCTTTTCCCATAAAAAAAATAAAACAGTGTAAATAAAAATAAACATATGTGGTATTGCCACGTGCGTAAATGTCCGAACTATAAAAATATATTGTTAATTAAACTGCACGGTCAATGGTGTACACGTAAAAAAAATTCTAAAGTCCAAAAAAGCGTATTTTGGTCACTTTTTATACCATTAAAAAATGAATAAAAAGTGATCAAAAAGTCCGATCAAAACAAAAATCATACCGATACAAAAAATGAGTCCTGAGCCCTGTACGTCGAAAAATAAAAAAGTTATAGGGGTCAGAAAATGACATTTTTAAACATATACATTTTCCTACATGTAGTTATGACTTTTTCCAGAAGTATGACAAAATCAAACCTATACAAGTAGGGTATCATTTTAACTGTATGGACCTACAGAATAATGATAAGGTGTCATTTTTACCGAAATGTGCACTGCGAAGAAACAGAAGCCAAATTGTGTTTTTTCTTCGATTTTGTCGCACAATGATTTTTTTTTCCGTTTCGCCGTGCATTTTTGGGTAAAATGACTAATGTCACTGCAAAGTAGAATTGGCGACGCAAAAAATAAGCCATAATATGGATTTTTAGGTGGAAAATTGAAAGGGTTATGATTTTTAAAAGGTAAGGAGGAAAAAACGAAAGTGCAAAAACGGAAAAACCCTGAGTCCTTAAGGGGTTAAAGGGGTACTGGGTGGAAAACATTTTTTTTTTTAAATCAACTGTTGCCAGAAAGTTAAACAGATTTGTAAATGACTTATTTTGAAGAGTCTTTACCCTTCTAGTACTTTTTAGCAGCTGTATGGTACAGAGGAAATTATTTTCTTTTTGATTTTCTGTTTTGTCTTGTCCACAGTGCTCTCTGCTGACACCTCTGTCCGTGTCAGGAACTGTCCAGAGCAGCATAGGTTTGCAATGGGGATTTTCTCCAGCTCTGGACAGTTCCTGATACAGGCATCAGGTGTCAGCAGAGAGCACTGTAGACAAGACAAAAAAGAAATTCAAAAAGAAAAGAATTTCCTCTGTAGTATACAGCTGCTAAAAATTACTGAAAGGGTAAAGATTTTTAAATAGAAGTCATTTACAAATCTGTTTAACTTTCTGGCACCAGTTGTTTTAAAGAAAAAATGATTTCTACTGGAGTACCCCTTTAATGTAAAAATCCCTAAACATCAACTGTGTGGGGCAAGGAGGAGTGTGGAAGGAAAAAGGCATGCATGCTGAGGCTCAGCACTGCCCCTGTTGCACTTGAGCTTCTAAGGAAAAATTTTATTTTATAACCGTGTCAACTGCTTTGTAGCTAGTAAGGAGCTGACAGATTGCCTTTAAAGTGAAAAATATCCTGACTGTTATGAGAGGTGGAGCACTATTCTGTATTTAAGCAGGTCAACACTTAAATGCAGGTCATATATTTGTAGACAATGCAATAAAGGGAAAGTTACTCTCCAACACTAGGTCCGCATGCAACAATAGCCAGTTTCAAGATTAACTGTACTACAATGAATAGACTTTAACCCGATAACGATCATGGACGAGTATAGACGTCCTGTTTGGTTGCCGTTCCGGCACCAGGACATATATATTCGTCCATGTGTCTAACTTTCACTGCTCCTAAACAGCGGTGGCAATCAGGTGACCCTCAGCTGTCACAGACAGCTGAGGGTCACTGCTACCGGACTAGGACCAATCAGAGTGGTCCCTTACAATTTAATCCTTACAGCCGCAGTCAGAAGGGAGGGAGCTCCCTCTGTCACCCCTGCAGCACCCTGAAGCGCGATCACAGGGTGCTGTGTATGTGCCGCACTGCAGGGACCAAAGAAAACTTCCACTTCCATTCCGGCAGTTTAAAGGGGTACTCCGTTGAAAACCTTTTTTCTTTTAAATCAACTGGTGGCAGAAAGTTAAACATATTTGTAAATTACTTCTATTAAAAAATCTTAATCCTTCCAGTACTTATTAGCTGCTGAATGCTACAAAGGATATTTATTTTCATTTTGGAACACTGATGACATCACGAGCACAGTGCTCGCTGCTGACATCTCTGTCCATTTTAGCAACCATGCACAGCAGATGTATGCTAAGGGCAGCATGATGGCTCAGTGGTTAGCACTGCTGCCTTGCAGTGCTGGGGACTTGGGTTCCAATCCCACTAAGGACAAAGAAAAATAAAGCATTATTATTCTTATAATAACATGAGCAGAGAGTACTGTGCTCGTGATGTCATCAGAGAGCATTCCAAAAAGAAAAGAATTTCCTCTGTAGTATTCAGCAGCTAATAAGTACAGGAAGGATTAATATTTTTTTATAGAAGTAATTTACAAATATGTTTAACTTTCTGCCACTAGTTGATTTAAAAGAAAAAAGGTTTTCACCGGAGTACCCCTTTAACCCTTACAACTACGGTCGGAAGCGACCGAGCTTTAAGGAGTTTTGGCTCCCTCTGGCTCTCTCCTGTAGCACCCCGCAACTATTGCGGGGTGCTGCTGGTTACCTGGGCAGCCGGGGGTCTTGACAAGGACCCCCACGTCTGCCCCGGTTATTGCCTGTCAGGACGTGCCAGATGCATGTCCTGATATGCTGCCTGCTAGTGTAAAACTAGCAGGCAGGATATATCTGCAATGCTTTGGAATACTAAGTATTCCAAAGCATTAACCCCTTAAGGACCCAGCAGGAGTGAGGTGGCACAAGTGCCGCCTCACGATCACTTGATTGATCGTTCGGAACGACCGATCAATCACTGTTATGCTGGGCGGAGATCGGCGCCGGCAGGGGTCTCCTACCTTTCCCTGGTCCAGCAGGGATCCCCTCAAGAGCAGCGGCGGTGGACCAGGTGGAAGGAGCGGCGATGGTCATGGTGCAGGCAGCAGGATATAGCAGGAGGTGAGGCCTGTTCACCTCCTGCTGTTGCTTAGCAACAATTCTCAGCATGCACAGCCAAAAGGCATGCTGGGAGTTGTAGTTTTGCAACAGCTGGAGTTCCAACTACAACTCCCAGCATGACCTTTGGTAGTCTGTGCATGCTGGGAGTTGTAGTTATGCAACAGCTGGAGGCAAATTTTTTGAATTTGAAAAAGGGTCCATCCAGCAGTTGCACAACTACAACTCCCAACATGCACAGACTACCAAAGGGCATTCTGGGAGTTGTAGCTTTGTGCCTCCAGCTGTTGCAAAACTACAACTCTCAGCATGCCCTTCGACTGTCAATGCATGCTGAGTGTTGCAGTTTTGGATTGGTTGTGAAACAGATTTTGTATCCTGACTCAGTGTTTCGCAACCAGTGTGCCTCCAGCTGTGTCAAAAATACAACTCCCAGCATGCACTGAGAGACTGTACATGCTGGGAGTTCTAGCTTTGCAACAGCTGGAGGCACACTAGTTGCAAAACACTGAGTTAAGTAACAAACACTGTTGCGCAACCAATGTGCCTCCAGCTGTTGCATAACTACAACTCCCAGTATGTATGGTCTGTCAGTGCATGCTGGGAGTTGCAGTTTTAAAACAGCTGGAGGGTTTCACACAGGCGGGTTTACAGAGAGTTTTGTGCTGCAAGTTTGAGATGCGGCAAATTTTCCACCGCAGTTCAAACTCCTAGCGAGAAACTCACTGTAAACCCAACCGTGTGAATGTACCCTAGAAACACTACACTACACCTACACAATATAAAAAGTAAAACACTACATATACATACACATTCCCCCCTGATAAAAAAAAAAAAATGTCTTGTACAGCAATGTTTCCAAAAAGGAGCCTCCAGCTGTGGAAAAACAACAACTCCCAGCATTGCCGGACAGCCACTGACTGTCAAGGCATGCTGGGAGTTTTGCAACAGCTGGAAATACCCTGTTTGCGAAACACTGCCGTAGGGTATTTTGGTGGCACATGAAAATCCCCAAAATAGGCCTCACATGCGAATGGCGCTCTCTCGCTTTGGAGCCCTGTCATATTTCAAGGAAATAGTTTAGGGCCACATATGGGGTATCTCCGTTACAATTTTTTTTTCTCCTTTTACCCCTTATGAAAAGGTAAAGTTGGGGTCTACACCAGCATGTTAGTGTATTTTTTTTTTTATTTTTTACACTAACATGCTGGTGTTGCCCCATACTTTTAATTTTCACAAGCGATAAAAAGAAAAAAAGACCCCCAAAATTTGTAACTCAATTTCTCCTGAGTACAGAAAATGTGGGCGTGAAATGCTCTGCGGATGCACAACAAGGCTCAGGAGTGAGAGCGCACTATGTACATTTGAGGCCCAAATTGGTGATTTGCACAGGGGTGGCTGATTTTACAGCGGTTCTGACATGAACGCAAAACAATAAATACCCACATGTGACCTCATTTTGGAAACTACACCCCTCATGGAATGTAACAAGGGGTATAGTGAGCCCTAACACCCCACAGGTGTTTGACAAATTTTCGTTAAAGTTGGATGGGAAAATGGAAAAAAAAAATCACTAAAATGCTAGTGTTACCCTCCATTTTTCATTTTCACAAGGAAGAAGAGGAAATATGCCCCCTAAAATTTGTAACCCCATTTCTTCTGAGCAAGAACATACCCCATATGTGGATGTAAAGTGCTCTGCTGGCGAACTACAATGCTCAGAAGAGAAGGAGTGCTATTGGGAATTTGGAGAGAGAATGTGTCCGAAATTGAAGGCCATGTGTGTTTACAAAGTCCCCATAGTGCCAGAACAGTGCCCCCCCCCCACATGTGACCCCATTTTGGAAACTACACCCATCACATAATTTAATAAGCGGTACAGTGAGCCATTACACCCCACAGGTGTCTGACAGATATTTGGAACAGTGATGCGTGAAAATGAAAAGTTTTATTTTTCATTTGCACAGCCCACTGTTCCAAAGATCTGTCAAACGCCCGTGTGGTGTAAATGCTCACTGCACCCCTTATTAAATTCTGTGAGGAGTGTAGTTTCCAAAATGGGGACACATGTGGGGGGTTCCACTGTTCTGGCACCACGGGGGGCTTTGTAAACACACATGGCCCCCGACTTCTATTCCAATAGAATTATCTCTCCAAAAGTTCAATGGTGGTCCACCTCTTCTGAGCATTGTAGTTCGCCCCCGCAGAGCACTTTACCTCCACATATGGGGTAGTTCCATACTCAGAAGAAATGGGGTTACAAATTTTGGGTATCATTTTCTCCTATAAACCCTTGTAAAAATGTAAAATTTGGGGAAACACCAGCATTTTAGTGAAAATTTCTTTTTTTTTTTATTTACACATCAAACTTTAACAAAAAGCCTGTCAGGTGTTAAGGCTCACTGTACCCATTGTTACGTTCCTTGAGGGGTGAAGTTTCCAAAATGCGGTCACATGTGGGGTTTTAGTATGGTTCTGGCAGCTAAAACCCTTTGCAGGCATGAAGTGCGGCCTATAATCCATTCGGTCTAAAATGATGCCCTGAAAGCCAAATGGCGCTCCTCTTCTTCTGGGTCCTACCATGCGGCCAAGGAACCATATATGGCCTAAGCGGGGGTATTTCCAAACACGGGCCAAGCAGCTTAATAAAATATAGGGTGCATTTCTTGCAATATCAGAAGTGATGTACAAAAAATACGCCCAACAAATGATGCATTTGTGAAAAAATACAAATTTCAAATTTTTAACACTGACTTTGTAATAATTCCTGCCAAAAAACTTTGGTGTTAAAATACTCACTGTACCCCTAGCAAATACCTTGAGGGGTCTAGTTTTTAAAATGGGGTCATTTAGGGGGGTGTTCCTATGTTCTACCACCTTCAAATTTCTGCAAACCTTGCATAGCACATAAAAAATTATGTCCTTCTTAAATTTTCTAAATTTTCAAAATTTCAAGTTAATTGTTAGGCTTCTAATTAATTTAAAATGTTAATTAAAAACAAAAAATGCTGTCAAAATAAAGTAGACATCTGAAACTATAAGTTTCATAAACTATTTGGTCAGTAGGTATAAATATAAGCAACCTATTAGTGTTAAAATAGCAAAAAATCTTAATTTTAAAAAAAAAATCATGATTTTTTGCATTGTAAAAATAAAACTACAAATTATATCGGCTTACTCTTACTATGTACATGAAGGACAACTTGTGCCAAAAAATCTATGTCAGAATTATCGTGATTGGCAAAATGATACCAGAGTTATTCTCTAATAAAGACAGACATCCCCGATTTGAAAAAATAGGCCTGGTCTTTCATGGGCATACAGGTTTACTTGTATTGGCCCTTAAGGGGTTAAAGTTAAAAACCAAGTGAAAACAAGAAATAAAGATAAATAAATGTAACTGTATATAATATTAGTAAATCTATTTATTTTTCAATTTTAAAAATAATAATATAAAGATAACAACAACAAATACAATTGTAAAAAAAATGCCAGTCCTTAACCCCTTAAGGATGCACGACGTAAATGTATGTCCTGGTGAGCTGGTACCTAACGCATCAGGCCGTACATTTACATCCTAAGCATAACGCGAGAATCGGAGCGATGCCCGGATCATGCGCGGCAGGTCCTGGCTGCTGATCGCAGCCAGGGACCCGCCGGTAATGACGGACATCCGCGATCCCACGGATGTCCGCCATTAACTCCTCAGATGCCGTGATCAATACAGATCAAGGCATCTGCAGCATCGCGGTCACTAAAATGGATGATCGGATCGCCCGCAGCGCTGCCGCGGCGATCCGATAATCCAGCACGGCAGACGGAGGTCCCCTCACCTATCTCCACTGCCTTCCCGGCGTCTTGTGCTCTGATCTGCCTTCCCGCAGACCAGAGCAGAAGATGACTGATAATGCTGATCAGTGCTATGTCCTATACATAGCACTGAACAGTATTAGCAATTGAATGATTGCTATAAATAGTCCCCTATGGGGACTATTAAAGTGTAAAAATTTAAGTAAAAAAAGTAAAAAATAAAAGTAAAAAAAAAAATTAATAAAAACTTAAATTGTCCCATTTTCCCTATTTCACCCCAAAAAAATTTTACATACTTGGTATCGCCGCGTGCGCAAATATCGGAACTATTAAAATAAAATGTTAATTATACCGTACGGTGAACAGCGTGAACATAAAAAAAATTCCAAATTAGCTGCTTTTTTATAACATTTTATTCCAAAACAAATTAATAAAAAATTGATTAAAATATGGTATCAATAAAAAAGTACAGATCACAGCGCAAAAAATCAGCCCTCATACCACCGCTTATACGGAAAAATGAAAAAGTTATAGATCTTTAAAATAGGGGGATTTTAAACTTACTAATTTGGTTAAAAAGTTTGTGATTTTTTAAAAGAATAAAGAACACGTGTCATTTTTACCCGTAATTGTACAGCTTGAAAACAAAACCTTCTAAAATTAGCAAAATTGGGGTTTTCTTTTTAATTTCACCGCACAAATAGTATTTTTTGGTTGCGCCATACATTTTATGGTAAAGTGAGTGATGTCATTACAACGGACAACTGTTCGCACAAAAAACAAGCCCTCAAACTAGTCTGTGGATAAAAATATAAAAGAGTTATGATTTTTTGAAGGCAAGGAGGAAAAAATGAAAACGTAAAAATAAAATTGTCTGAGTCCTTAAGGGGTTAATTTTACTTTAAAAGAAAAAAGTTTTTTGTTATGCAAAGGTTAAAAATAAGAAGCCTATACAGAGGTGTGCATGGTACATGCTCTATTTTTAAATAGCGTAGAAAGCTGAGCACAGTAGCTTACTAAAAGACAGTGTCCAGGGATGGGATGTCAGTGGTTCCTGCTCTAATTATGGTAACTCTGAGTTTTCCACAGAGATCAATGCTTAATTTGTTTGTAAATGATATTAAGGTTGAAAGTTACCATTAGCTCATTTGTTTACTGTGCCATTAAAGCAAAATCTCTAAAACAGTCACATATTTACTCCGTATTCAAATGTGTAGTAATGACAACAGTGACGGTTATATTTTATAGCATACACTATTTACTTCAAGTACAATACTTAACATTAAACCTGTGAATATGAATGTTTAATGGGTGGAAAGCATTTGACAACAGACATGTTATCCAATCCACGGTTTAAAAATAAAATAGAGGAAAGTCAAGCATGCAATGGAGGATGTATTAAAATAAATAAAGCGGATGAGAAGTTTCAGATTGAATATATACAATAAAAAAATAACTATAAAGAATGGAGGAAAACTAAATTATTTAAGTATCTCTATTATAAATACAGGTGAAGAAACTAGCTTCATTCACACTTGTCCAAAAAGTATGCAAATGTTTAAAGCTTTTGGGAATATGCAGAAGATAGACCCAAAGTAAATAATCTTTTCTTTTTTTTTGGCCATGCAGAAAGATCTTATCTTTTATGCATGACGTTTGGTAAAGCAGTCGGTCACCTAGGGGACCATTGAAGGGGATGTCAGTTATACAATAAAAATGTATTTAGATATTTTTTTTCTTCTTTAATTAGGTTTTATTGCTATTAAAGTAAAACAAATTAATAGTCTTGCAGATAGGACACTGTAAAATGGCTAAATAAAAGAAATTAGTACAAACAACAAGATTTTAACCCCTTAAGGACCAAGCTCATTTTGACCTTAAAGGGGTTCTTCGCCCCTAGACATCTTATCCCCTATCCAGAGGATAGGGGATAAGATGTCTGATTGTGTGGGTCTTACCACTAGGGACCCCCCGTGATCTTGGCAAACTCGCTCTGTGCATAATGACAGGCGATACAGGGGCCAGAGCATCATGACGTCACGGCCCCGCCCATAGACTTTTGTTGAGGGGTGAAACGTGATGTCACGAGGGTGTGGGGCATTGACATCATGATGCTCCGGCCCCTGTATCGCCCGTCACTACACATAGAACGAGTTTGCTCAGTGGAGTGATGACAGTGGGGTGCAGCAGCCGTGATCACGGGGGTCCCCAGCGGTGGGATCACCACGATCAGACATCTTATCCCCTATCTTTTGGATTGGGGATAAGATCTCTAGTGTTTGAGTACCCCCTTTTTTTAAATTTTTTTAGATCAACTGGTGCCAGAAAGTTAAACAGATTTGTAGATTAAATTCGGGTAGAAAACAGACATGGCGCACATCTACAATCTTGTATAATGATCTGATTGCTTCTCAGCATAATATCAAAAACTAACAGGTTGTTAGTATACATTTTTGATCAAAAAGTACAAGCCCACTCGCCACGTCAAGGCCACCTATTCAGAGTGGGTCCCTAACGTCCCTAGCATAAAATGGCGTAGCACTGGGCGGCGATCACCACCGCCGCGACACCAGTGCCCACGGGGGGGGGAGCGACCCACATGCAGAGCGGCCCCAATGCCACTCAAACCAGTCTATGGGCCGCACCCGCCCGCAGACACAGCGCCACGGCAGCAACGGATGCCGCCCTGCACCACACCAGTGTGAACAAGGTGTAATGGCTCACTTACCATGCTCTCCCAGTCAGACTGGGAGGCTGCTAGGAATGAAATGGCCCTTGTGTGGCTAAATACCACCTATATAGGGTTGGGCTGAGGGGGTGGGGAAGAGTGCAGCCCATGTTCAAACAAAAAAAAAAGGGAAGGATAGAAATCACAGTGTGAATTCGGGTAGAAAACAGACATGGAGCACATCTATAATCTTGTATAATGATCTGATTGCTTCTCAGCATAATATCAAAAACTAACAGGTTGTTAGTATACATTTTTGATCAAAAAGTACAAGCCCACTCGCCACGTCAAGGCCACCTATTCAGAGTGGGTCCCTAACGTCCCTAGCATAAAATGGCGTAGCACTGGGCGGCGACCACCACCGCCGCGACACCAGTGGCCACGGGGGGGGGGGGGGGAGCGACCCACATGCAGAGCGGCCCCAATGCCACTCAAACCAGTCTATGGGCCGCACCCGCCCGCAGACACAGCGCCACGGCAGCAACGGACGCCGCCCTGCACCACACCAGTGTGAACAAGGTGTAATGGCTCACTTACCATGCTCTCCCAGTCAGACTGGGAGGCTGCTAGGAATGAAATGGCCCTTGTGTGGCTAAATACCACCTATATAGGGTTGGGCTGAGGGGGTGGGGAAGAGTGCTGCCCATGTTCAAACAAAAAAAAAAGGGAAGGATAGAAATCACAGTGTGAATTCGGGTAGAAAACAGACATGGAGCACATCTATAATCTTGTATAATGATCTGATTGCTTCTCAGCATAATATCAAAAACTAACAGGTTGTTAGTATACATTTTTGATCAAAAAGTACAAGCCCACTCGCCACGTCAAGGCCACCTATTCAGAGTGGGTCCCTAACGTCCCTAGCATAAAATGGCGTAGCACTGGGCGGCGATCACCATCGCCGCGACACCAGTGGCCACGGGGGGGGGGGGGGGAGCGACCCACATGCAGAGCGGCCCCAATGCCACTCAAACCAGTCTATGGGCCGCACCCGCCCGCAGACACAGCGCCACGGCAGCAACGGACGCCGCCCTGCACCACACCAGTGTGAACAAGGTGTAATGGCTCACTTACCATGCTCTCCCAGTCAGACTGGGAGGCTGCTAGGAATGAAATGGCCCTTGTGTGGCTAAATACCACCTATATAGGGTTGGGCTGAGGGGGTGGGGAAGAGTGCAGCACATGTTCAAACAAAAAAAAAAGAGAAGGATTTGTAGATTACTTCTATTAAAAAATCTTTATCCTTCTAGTACTTTTTAGCAGCTGTATGCTACAGAGGAATTTCTTTTCTTTTTGAATTTCTTTTTTGTCTTGTCCACAGTGCTCTCTGCTGACACCTGATGCCCATATCAAGAACTGTCCAGAGCAGGAGAAAATCCCCATAGCAAACCTATGCTACTCTGGACAGTTCCTGACACGGACAGAGGTGTCAGCAGAGAGCACTGGGAACAAGACAAAAAAGAAATTGAAAAAGCAAAGAATTTCCTCTGTAGCATACAGCTGCTAATAAGTACTGGAAGGATAAAGTTTTTTCAATAGAAGTAATATACTAATCTAGAGCAGGTAGAAAGAGTATAAGTCCGGCACTGCTATGCAGGTGAAGGCAGTTTACTGGATAATAGGTATCCGCTTTCTCAGGTATGGGTAGAGACTGGACGGTGTGTGCTATGTCGGGGTGCTGGTTAGAGAAGGCACATATCACTTGACACAATCGGGACAATGTAGAGAAAACCGCACTCACCCGATCAACGTGCACAGATTCTTTATTCCGTTGAACATCAACATAGAACACAGGAGGACTTATGGTCGGCAGGAACGCCAGGGAACAGGAGGTGTTGTTACAGCTGTTTCACGGGAACACAGCCCGCTTCGTCAGACTACACCCTCTGATGACGCGTCGCAGGTTAAATACACACCCACGATTACGTCAGCAGAAGGGTGTTACACACAGGTAAGTGATTTAAAATCTTACAAAAGTAGAAAAATCTTTAAAATCAATACCCTCTACAAAAATCTATGACATATATGGACTTCTATTTATAAAAATACACTGAAATCTAGCTTATCATTAAGTCCAAGATTACCTTGGGCATCCGTGCGCAGGATGAACTCCGCCTCCGTACGCAGTAGTAGCTTTTTCCTATCAATCCCTTCTTTGGGCATTATTCTCTTTATCCCAAAGAATTTTAATGCGGCTGGGTCATTATTATGAGTGGTTTTTAGATGTTCCAAGACCCGAGGGCACCCTTTTCCTGAACGAACTGAATAAAGGTGTTCTCTAAATCTGATGTTTAGCGATCTTGTGGTGCTACCTATATAGTAGCGGCCACAGTCGCAAAACATACAGTAAATAATATGATTCATTTTACAATTGATGAATTCCCTCACTTTGATTTGTACACCTCCAATGGTGAAAATGTTACCTACTTTGAGTTTAGGGCACCATTTGCAGTTCCCACCGCGGAAATTACCGCATATTGTGGGGCCGCTTAGCCAGCTCGAGTTCTCCTTACTGGAGTATTTACTGCTAGTTAGGATGTCTCCTAGATTTGTAAGTCTTTTGTAGGAGATGAGGGGTTTATTATCAAATTGTGCAGATAAAATAGGGTCACTCTGGATTAAGTACCAATGCTTGTGAATACTTTGCTTTATCTTCTCAGCCATCGGGCTGTGTATCTTCTATTATTGTTTTTCAATTTATGCAGTTTTTTTTTTTAGAGTTTTTTAAACCACTATTTTGTAGAAGGGAATTTCTGTCTTGTCTATTGGCCCTATTGTAAGCTGTCTGTAGAATTGGAGGTGGATAACCTCTTTCTAGTAGTCGTGCAGTAAGTTCTTTAGCTTGCTTTTCAAAGCTACTCTGGGTATCGTTTATTCTCCGCAAGCAAAGAAATTGCCCATAGGGGATGGCGGTTTTGACGTGACCCGGGTGGTAACTCCTGTAGTGTAGGAGAGAATTACCCGCCGTCGGTTTCCGGTAACCCTCTGTGCGCAATTTGTTTTCACTAATTCTTACTAAAACGTCTAAGAACTCTATTTCTTCTTTGCTTGACTTGCTAGTGAATCTGAGAAACATATTGTTATTAGTGTTAAGCCATGTAATAAAAGAGTAAGGAGAACTCGAGCTGGCTAAGCGGCCCCACAATATGCGGTAATTTCCGCTGTGGGAACTGCAAATGGTGCCCTAAGTAGGTAAAATTTTCACCATTGGAGGTGTACAAATCAAAGTGAGGGAATTCATCAATTGTAAAATGAATCATATTATTTACTGTATGTTTTGCGACTGTGGCCGCTACTATATAGGTAGCACCACAAGATCGCTAAACATCAGATTTAGAGAACACCTTTATTCAGTTCGTTCAGGAAAAGGGTGCCCTCGGGTCTTGGAACATCTAAAAACCGCTCATAATAATGACCCAGCCGCATTAAAATTCTTTGGGATAAAGAGAATAATGCCCAAAGAAGGGATTGATAGGAAAAAGCTACTACTGCGTACGGAGGCGGAGTTCATCCTGCGCACAGATGCCCAAGGTAATCTTGGACTTAATGATAAGCTAGATTTCAGTGTATTTTTATAAATAGAAGTCCATATATGTCATAGATTTTTGTAGAGGGTATTGATTTTAAAGATTTTTCTACTTTTGTAAGATTTTAAATCACTTACCTGTGTGTAACACCCTTCTGCTGACGTAATCGTGGGTGTGTATTTAACCTGCGACGCGTCATCAGAGGGTGTAGTCTGACGAAGCGGGCTGTGTTCCCGTGAAACAGCTGTAACAACACCTCCTGTTCCCTGGCGTTCCTGCCGACCATAAGTCCTCCTGTGTTCTATGTTGATGTTCAACGGAATAAAGAATCTGTGCACGTTGATCGGGTGAGTGCGGTTTTCTCTACATTGTCCCTAATATACTAATCTGTTTAACTTTCTGGCACCAGTTCATTTAAAAAAAAACACCGGAGTACTCCGTTATGGATCAGGCCAATTTTTCTTTTTTGCACTTTTGTGTTTTCCCTCCTCACCTTCTAAAAATGATACCGCTTTCAACCCATATAAGGGCTTGTTTTTTGCACCACCAATTGTACTTTGTAATGACATCAATAAATGACCTCAACCCAAAAAAATATATTTGTTGGGTGATATTGAAAAAACAAACAAAAAAACCCCGCTACTTTGTAACGTTTGGGGGCCTCTGTTTCTACACAGTGAAATTTAAGGTAAAAATGACACCTGATCTTTATTCTGTAGGCCCATACGGTTACAAGGACACCAAATTTATGTAGGTTTTATTTTATTTTACTACTTTAAAAAAATCCTAACTACATGCACCAAAATTAGTATGTTTAAAATTGTGATCTTCTGGCCCCTATAACTTTTTTTTTTTTCACACACGGGGCTATATGAGGGCTCATTTTTTGCTCTGTGGAGATTTAGCACCATATCCAATAAAATCTTTAAAATGACTCATCCACTCCTTGTCCTAAGCAGTCTGGCATTGATTTTAAACTCATCCCTAAGCAATTGGTAGATCTTACCATCCTCATCTCTTCAGAAGAAATTTGAGCTGTTTTAAATTTCTCAGTCCCTTCAAAAACCTCTTGGTCCCAATGGCTTCCTGACAGATTGCTACAGAAAAATTCCCAGTTATGAAATCCTTATCTTCCAATTTTTTTTTCCCTGGAGCCTCTAATGTTGACAGCTTCCATAGAGATATTATCCAAGCCGGGTAAAATTTTTTACTTTACATAAAATTTGCATCTTATCTACTTTCTAAATTAGGACATCAAATTTATGCTAAAATTATAGCTTGGCATCTTCATAAAATTTTTCCAATTTTATTCGATAGACTTTACCCTTGAAGAAATATAAAACATGCTCGAGCCATACTCTCAAGTTTAAATGGGCAATGTCAGATACAAAAACTTTTTATATGTTGTACATCTTGGCAAAACATTAACCTTTCAAATATACTTAATAAGAAAATGTTCTTTTCTTTTTACAGAAATCATAACTTATAAAATCATGGCTTTGTCCAAGCAGAAGCACAGGCATAGACAAAGTCCAATAAGTGAGGGTGGGCTAGCACTCCTCTGTGCTCTCTCCTTTCTGATAGGACTCCTCTTTATATTTCTCCTGTCTGATAGCACTCCTCTGTGTTCTCTCCTGTCTGATAGTACTCCTCTGTGTTCTCTCCTGTCTGATAGTACTCCTCTGTGCTCTCTTCTGACTGATAGTACTCCTCTGTGCTCTCTCCTGTCTAATAGTACTCCTCTGTGCTCTCTTCTATCTAATAGTACTCCTCTGTGCTCTCTTCTGTCTTATAGTACTCCTCTGTGCTCTCTCCTGTCTGATAGTACTCATCTGTGCTCTCTCCTGTCTGATAGCACTCCTCTGTGCTCTCTCCTGTCTGATAGTACTCCTCTGTGCTCTGTCCTGTCTGATAGTACTCCTCTGTACTCTCTCCTGTCTGACAGTACTCCTCTGTGCTCTCTCCTGTTTGATAATACTCCTCTGTGCTCTCTCCTGTCTGATAGCACTCCTCTGTGCTCTCTCCTGTCTGATAGTACTCCTCTGTGCTCTCTTCTGTCTGATAGGACTCCTCTGTGGTCTCTCTTGTCTGATAGGACTCCTCTGTGCTCTCTCCTGTCTGATAGTACTCCTCTGTGGTCTCTCTTGTCTGATAGGACTCCTCTGTGCTCTCTCCTGTCTGATAGTACTCCTCTGTGCTCTCTTCTGTCTGATTGCACTCCTCTGTGCTCTCTCTCCTGTCTGATATCAGTCCCCTGTGTTCTCTCCTGTCTGATAGTACTCCTCTTATATAGAAATAAAAAAAAAAAAAAATATATGCATTTGCTGTTTTTACCCTCTAAATTGTGTGCTATTAAGAGAAAAATGTTGTGCTTAGGCTATGTTACACACTGCGAAACAGTAAAACAGAGTAGATCTTTTGAAGAAAAAAAAACTGCACCATGTTTGTCTGCAGGTTGAGTGTGGGTTTTTTGCTCAGTGGCATTTAAAGGGGTACTCCGAAGGAAAACTTTTTTTTTTTTTTTTAAATCAACTGGTACCAGAAAGTTAAACAGACTTATATATTACTTCTATTAAAAAATATGAATTCTTCATTTTCTTATTAGCTGCTGAATACTACAGAGGAAATTATTTTCTTTATGGAACACAGAGCTCTCTGCTGACATCACGAGCAAACATATGGCAAACATATGCTGCTCTGGACAGTTCCTAAAATGGACAGAGATGTCGGCAGAGAGCACTGTGCACGTGATGTCAGCAGAGAACACTGTGTTCCAAAAAGATAAGAATTTCCTCTGTAATATTCAGCAGCTAATAAGTATTGGAAGGATTAAGATTTTTTTTAATAGAAGTAATTTACAAATATGTTTAACTTTCTGGCACCAGTTGATTTAAAAAAAAAAAAAAAAAAAAAAAAGAACTTTAGTGAATGAAGCCAAGTTGCATTACCATAATACCACACACAACCTGAGAACAGGTATGGACAGTGCTGGAAGAAATTAGCTCTTTTTTTTTTATCTTACTAGATAACCCCTGTATATATGTGATTAAACAAATTCACACAATATTTAATCCTTTTCCCAATAGAAAAAAAATACAACTTGAATGTTTAAAAATGCGATTAAACCTGCCGTTCCCAAACGTTAAAATAGACCAATGGGATCCCAGTGTATGGTGGGGTATATACACACAATCTATTAACAAATGGCCAAAGGGCATATAATGGCAAATAAACAACATCAATAAAACTACAAATAACTTATTTTGCTTATCTTCTCAAAAAATACATATACTGCCTGTTAATCCTCCACAAATAAAGGATTTTTCACACTCCAAACCCCCAAGGTCTTTTTTTATTATATTGGCTTTTATTTTCTAAGAGTGTTGTGTAGGTTTCTTTGTGGGTTTTTATTCCCTACAATTTATTTTCCACGGTATTTACTAAGGTTTCCCTACATTTTCCACTTTCCCTACATTTTGCTTTTTTTTTACACATGCTCTGATCTGTATGGTTTTCTTCAGCTCAAATCCACCACATTTTGTGTGGAAACCTTAGTAAATATGTTGGATTTTTGTGAAAATGTTGGTAACACGCCCCTTTTCCCGGCGGCCACGCCCTTTTTGGATTTTCTTAGCAAAATGGAGAGTTAGGCGGGATTTTTCAATTCTGGCGCAAAATTGTGGTGTAAAACCTGGCGCAGACAGAATCTCTGGCGCAATGCAACAGAATCTGGCGCACAATCCCACAAAACATGTCGGGTTTGCAATAATAAATGAGAGTCATTGTATTTTTCTTCATTATCCCTAATTTGCTGTTTTCACTGAATAAATAAACCCTTAGGGAAGTGTGTTCAATATATACAGTAAATGCTGTATAGGAACCTCACTACCCATCATAGCTAATCTATATAGCCTGTATTCCCATTCAGTTAACAGATGTACAATAGTGTATGGGCTCTTTGAACTGTGTTCACATTATTCACAGTATTATGCTGATGTGCACTCAGCTATGTACTCATGTGCAATCTCTTTATGATATTCACATTATTTACAATATTATGCTAGCATGTACTCAGCTATATACTGATGTGTAATCTCTTTATGATATTCACATTATTATGCTAGCATGTACTCAGCTATGTTTTAAAGTACAATCTCTTAACTGTATACATATTTTTCACAATATTATGCTGGCATGTACTCAGCTATATACTGATGTATAATCTCTTTACTGTGTTCACATTTTTCTCAATAGTATGTTGACATGTACTCAGCTATATACTGATGTGTAATCTCTTTATGATATTCACATTATTTACAACATTATGCTGGCATGTACTCAGCTATATACTGATGTGTAATCTCTTTACTGTGTTCACATTTTTCTCAATATTATGTTGACATGTACTCAGCTATATACTGATGTGTAATCTCTTTAGGATATTCACATTACTCTCAATAGTATGTTGACATGTACTCAGCTATCTACTCATGTGTAATCACTTTACTGTGTTCACATTATTCTGAATATTATGCTGGCATGTACGCAGCTATATACTGATGTGTAATCTCTTTACTGTGTTTACATTACTCTCAATATTATGCTGACAGGTACTTAGCTATACACTGATTTGTGATTTCCTTAGGCTGTATTCTTTTAGCCATGCACTAGTGTGTGATCTCTTTACCTGCAGTGTCGGTGCCAGGGAGGTTCAGGGTATGGGGACCACACGGTGATACCCCTAAGCAGGGTGACACCACCAAGTGGGAAAAAAATATCTGGCTTGGTGGTGTACAGTGAATGGCAGAGTGGGCTGTGAGTTCCCGCTCACAGCCCACTCTGCCATTTCTCCACTATTCACTGTCCCATATGTTCTTCAGCACTGCAGCCTATGAGCCTCTGTGGCGCGATCCCCCGGCAGGCCGCCAAATGATGTGATTGCACCGGCCGAGGAATCCCGGCACTGTGGCTCATAGGCTGCAGTGCTGTAAAAGAGAGCTAAGTCCATCATAGGAACCTGGATTAGGTAAGTATTATTGTTGCTATTTCTTTCTATTTGGGCATAATTTTTATATATATATATATATATATATAATAAACATATGTAAATGAGTAAGGGGGCATATTTATTATAATAAGGGGGGCATATTTATACATCAGAGGATACAGGGAGCAATATTTATACATAAGGGGGCACAGAGGGGCATATTTAAAACTTAGGGGACACGGGGGCATCAAATATATGAGGGGACACTGTGGGGTATTAAATATATGAGGGGGACACAGAGAGCATATTTTTATATGAGGAGAACAGGAGGGCATTTTGTGTGTGTATATATATATATATATATATATATATATATATATATATATATACTGCCCTTTTGCGCCCACTCATGTACATATTAATGCGCACTGTGCCCTCTCATATATAAATGTGCCCCCTTATTGTTACAACTATGCTCCACTTATTATAATATATATATATACATATATATATATATATATATATATATATATATACATATATACATGTATAGAGAGAGAGAGAGACGCAGAGGGACATTATTTATTTATGAGGGGGCGCAGCGGGCATTATTAGTTAGTGAGGGGCACATTTTGGGCATTATTAGTAAGAATATTATTATATATATGTTTTTTTTATGGTACACTAATGGAGTATGCTCTGCAAAGACGCATTTTGGAGAAGTCATCATGGCCGCCAGATGGAAAAGGAAAGGAAAATGACACCCTTCAGAGAAGACATGACCTGTGAGTCACTTATATGATGTACTGTATATATATATCCTGTGTACAGCTACTATCTAAATCTATATGATTCTGTATGTAATCACTTATAGGTGTATATATCTTGTGTGCAACTAGTTTCTAAATCTATATGTTTTTTTTACAGTGTGCAACACTTATATGGGGTATATACTGCATAGTACTGGTATCCACTGCTATATAGTTGCTGTATTTTTTGGGAGAAAATACGTATGAGGGGGTGTATCCAGGCCTACGTTTTACAAGCTGCTATTTGTATATATATATATATATATATATATATATATATATATATATATATAATATATAATTTTTTGGGGGGAGCAGTCAGGGCATGCTGCTTTGGGGCTGGTGCAAAGGAAGGGGGCTGCAGTGGCATTTAAATCCACATTCTTAAAGTGTCTTAGTTATGCTGCGTACTATAGTATGCAAAACGCAAAGTAAAGTAGTGTAAATGTTCAATGCCGCCGCAAATGTCTTGCAGTGAGTGTATTTCTGGGGGGTGACCCCCCTAGCTACATCACTGGTTACCTGTGCTCACATTACTCTCAGTATTGTGCTAACATGCACTCAACTGTGCTCTTATACACAATGGCCCTCATTTACTATTGTAAACCCGACTTCTTTTGTCGTTTTTTTTTGGCGCATTTTTGTCTGCGACATGTTGCAGACATCGTGCGCCAGTCTGCGACACAATGCAACATTTTTTCCCGACGGACCCGATGTGGATTCTCCCAAACCTGAAAAAGGGGCGTAAACCGACATTTCTGTGCTTTCCCACGTATTTATAAAGGTTTCCAACCCGAATTTGTTGAATTGTTGTGGATTTTTTCCCAACAACTCAGAGGAGTTGGAAACCAAAACCAACAAAACCCAGTGCGACAAACAGGATGCGACATAATAATAAATACCAGGGGAAAAAAGCAATCGGGTAAGAAAGTAAGATAGACTTACAACCCGATTTTCTAAGAAAATGAGGGCCAATGTCTTCCAGCTGTATTCTCATTCAGCTTTCAGCGATACACAAGAGTATGGCCTCTCTTTAAGTTGTGTCTACAGTGCGTTTAGTATTATTCTAACATGTACTTAGCTATGGGCTGACATATAATCTCTTTAGAATGTGTTCACATCTGAGCACAAAAATATATTAATGAGGCCTCAAGGTCTGGAAACTAGATTATTAAATCCCATGAGACAAAAGACAATATTTGCTGTTATAAACAACTAGGAGGCTACTAAAGGACCCTTGCAGCAGAGATGGTAATTAAAGTCAACACCCCTACTAGAAATGCAGTAATAAAATGTCTATAAATATTGTCACAACTGTATGCAAAAAAAAATTTAAATAAATAAATATAAAGGTATGATTGTTCACACATAATATTAAAAGTCCATAAAATGCTCCATCATCATGAATTATGAAGCTTATACAACAAACTTAGACATGCATGATATAGATGTCTTGAATGTATATAAATGGTTCTTTGTAGGTAAGAGATGACTTATAGAAGCAAGTTATAGGCCATTATGCACAGTTTTTTAAGATACAATTGTGCCAGCTGGTGGGTATTATTAAAGAATAAAACTTGTGATATGAGTCCACATACATATAGGAATCCACATACACATGGCATGATATGTAAATGGGGCACTGGTTGCATTAGCATTCCCTGTTGTGTTAAAGTCTCTTTAGTGTGGTTAGTCATGCAGGGTATTGCAAATATTGTAGGCACACGTAGGCCCTGAAATGCCCAGGGAAGAGTTTTGCTATAAATAAAGTTAATCAAATACCAGGTAATAGTAGGTAAGGTGAGTATTAGTTAGTGCACTGAGACTAGATAGAATAAGGGGTTAAAATTTACTACCCAAAAGTTTTTTTTTTCAATATAAAAACTTTGGTATTCTGTCACATGTCCACCCCTTAGCCTATTATGGCTAAGGTCTGCCCTGTCTGTACCTCAATTTCAGAGATAGGGTTGGATCCTTAACCTCTTAAGAATGCAGGGCGTGATGCCCAGCATTAACCCCTTAGACCCCTTAGCAATCAAAGTTGATCTCCACGTCTAAAGTGAAAGTAAAACAGTCCCGGCAGCTCAATTGGGCTGTAGGGACCCCCGTGGTGAAATTGCGGCATCCCGAACAGCTGAGAGGACGACGGGAGGGTCCCTGCCTGCCTCCTCTCTGTTCGACTGGCGATATGGTGGTCCCTGCCTACTCAGCAGGCTGGAGCAGCAGAGCCCAGATAACACTGATCAATGCTATGCTATAGCATTGAACAGTGTATGCAATCAGAAGATTGCATGTAATAGTCCCCTTTTGGGACTAAAAAATTGCATAAAGAAATTAAAGAAAAAGTTAATAAATGTGATTTCTTTATAAAAGTTTGAATCCCCCCTTTTCCCATAAGAAAATATATATATTTAAAAAAAATAAACATAAACATATGTGGTAATGCCACGTGCGTTAATGCCCAAACTATGAAAATATAATGTTAATTAAACTGTTTCAGTTGAAAAGTGGCTTTTTTTGACCTTTCACTTTTTTTTTTTTTTTTCACTTGGGCACATGCAGTTGTGAGATGCTGGCCATTGTTGACAATCTTAATTGTTTCTTACATCTTTACCATTCCTTTTTTGTACCTTAAAGGGGTTATCCACCATAAGGCGATTTTAGTACGTACCTGACAGGCAGTAATGGACATGCTTAGGAAGGATCTGCAATTGTCTTGGGCTAAATGTTGTGAGATTATCATAACACTGTGGCTAGCTTTTTGTGAACTGGTATTTCCTGTTTGAGTTTTCTATTTTTGCCTACAAATCCCATAATTCAATTTTCCTCCCTCCCACACATCAGCCACTCCTCCCATTGAAACAAAAATGAGCTGTATCCATTCAAAAGACCTGTAGTTTTCAATCAGGGTGCCTACAGCTGTGGCATTAGTTGCAGATTGATCTCTCTCCCACCAAGCGATCCCTCCACCCATTGAAGCAGACAGGCTCCCTGTCATCAGCTGACTAGTGAGTCAGGTCTCGGCCACATTGCAACCTGGGAAATATCTGAGACAACAGTAATTTTGTATGCTGTTAAAAATAAATATTGGGGTGAAAATCACAGAAGAATTGTGAGAAAACTTCACACACAGGTATAGACACTATATTATGAACTACACTACCTTTACAGCCCCTGTAGCATAGTCAAATAAAAAAAATCCTGGAATACCCCTTTAAAAAATATATTTGATTGTTTCATATGGACAACTGCTTTACTTTTCCTTTGCATGTTTTTTTTTTTTTAACTTTTTATATCTTTAAACATTTTTTTTCTCTACCCTATTCTCTCCCTCTCTTTCACTCTGCTTGATGATTTTTTAGTTTTGGCAAACAGACATGAGTAGTAATTTTTTTTAGGCCTTGTCAGAGGTCTAGATTTGCATTTTTTTTTTGCATCAGTTGCGGCAAAATTTGCGCAAAAATAGGCAGATAATACATTTGTAACCACTGCATCCGTCACTTTAAAAAATGGTCTGGCAACACCAAAAGGTGAAAATGATGGATTTTAGAACTTGGAGATAAAAAAAAAACTGCAATTAGCGCAAAAAATTGCAAATGTAGACAAAAAAAAAAAGCAATAGAACACAATGATAAATAACCCCCACTGTTCTTACAAATATGGCCTACTGAGCAACAGACTAACATCTGAGGAATTATTTTCTGGATGCATTTGTGCCATATAATCAAAGGAAACACAACACAGACCACCCCCGTGAAAGCCCATGATAGCTTGGTCAGTTACATAGGACTTAAAATGTCAGTGCAGTGTCTAAAACCTGCAAATCAAATCTCATCCCAAGTGAAGTGAGAAACAAGCTGGGCTGAGCCAAAGAGGGAAAATATGTTAGGGTAAATCTAGCCTCTGAGTTTAGCACATACAACAAGGGAGAAACATATCTAAAATCTCAGTCTAAGCTACACAGTTTATTTTAAGAATGCTATCTTAAATCTGAAGAATTCCAAAGCATTATTATTCTGTGTTGAAATTCCATCTGGAATAAAATGTAAGTTGTTTTCTATAAACCATAGCTTTAGATGTGTTCTTTTTTAGGGCATTGTGTACAGAACACATCTTATTTGAAGTAGTGGTTAGTGGGAAAATGTATGTTATAGGGTTGTACCACTCCTGCCATGTAAATTACATTGAACTGAATGAGGTGTGCTGTGGATTTTCTGCTGTGGAAAATCCAGTGCAGAACACCCGCGGGTAATCCACTCGTGAACATACCCGAAGTCAGGATTTTCCTTAGTGACTTGCAGATAAGGGGTGTAAAGAGATGGTAGACAGGAAAAAAGCAGCCTTGAAGAATATATGATATATCACTGAGTTGTTGATCTCCGCCTGTACTATTGATTTATGCAATGTTGTTTGAAATTATAGTTTATTTATTTATAATCTTATCATCGCAAAATATATGAAAAGAGCATTACCGTATATTTCGCCCTATAGGACGCACCGGCGTATAAGATGCACCCAATTTATAGGTGCAAAATCTAAAAAAAATAAAAGATTCTGAACCCAACAGTGGTCTTCAACCTGCTGACCTCCAGATGTTGCAAAACTACAACTCCCAGCATGTCTGGACAGCCGTTGGCTGTCCGGGAATGCTGGGAGTTGTAGTTTTGCAACATCTGGAGGTCCGCAGGTTGAAGACCACTGCATAGGAGGTAATACTCACGTGTCCCCGCCACTCCGGACCCGTCACCACTGCTCTGGATGTCGCTCCATGGCTGTTGCCGCGTCCTCGTGGTGTCCCCGACTCTCCAGACATCTTCTTCCCCGGGATCCATGCACTCCGTCGCCGTCATCATGTCGCTACGCCCGCCGCTCTTATTGGATGACGGGACGGCATGCGCGACGACGTGATGACGTCGAAGGAGAGCGCCAGTCAAGCAGGGGATCCCGGCAAGGAGCAGACACCGAGGAGGCAGGTAAGGTCCTGTAAGCTGTTCGGGACCGCCGCGATTTCACTGCGGCGGTCCCGAACAGCCTGATTGAGCAGCTGGGTTAGTGTCACTTTCCCTTCAGATGCAGCGGTCAGCTTTGATCGCCGCATCTGAAGGGTTAATACAGGGCATCACCGCGATCGGTGATGTCCTGTATTATCCGCGGGTCCCGGCCGTTGATGGCCGCAGGTATTCACCGTATAAGACACACCAACTTTTCCTCCCCAGTTTTGGGGAAGAAAAAGTGCGTCTTATATGGCGAAAAATACGATAAGTTTTTTTAAATACTGTTAATGGTTTGCTGAATCACTGTGTTGGCACACAGTATTTGGGTTAGCATTTTGGTCAATATTTTTAGCAAACACCAAGAGTGGAACCAACATGAAAGAATTGCATTTTTTTCTGTGTTTTGGAGCTACTCCTGATTTTAGCTAAACATACTGACAAAACTACTGCCTAAAGTACCGTGTGTGAATCTAGCCTTTACCACAGTTAAGATAGAAATATTGGGGGACATTTATTAATGTTGGTGTAAGGTAGTATAGATTTCACCCCTTCAGAGAACTCTCTTAAGATCAAAAAATAAATAAAAATAAAAAAGAGTTGTTGCCCCACATGAAGATAGCCTAGGCTATAGGAAGATTTCCAAGACCCTGAAACTGAGCTGCAGCCCGGTGGGCAGAGCATTCAGCAGTTTCACAGGACAGGTTCTGTTCAGAACAGGCCAGGCCATGGTTGACCAAAGAAGCTGAATGCACATGATCAGTGTCATATCCAGAGGTTGTCTTTGAAAAATAGACCTTTTTTATAATTTTTTTATTCCATTTTTATTTCATTTTTTATTGACATATTTTTTTTTATACAGAACAACATAAGTACAACAATACACCCCTACAGAGTCCCAAGAGGCTGAAGCACATTTACCAGTAAGCAGAGAGTCTCAGGAAATGGCAAACAATAAAAATAGAAACAAGAGGTAGATCACCAACTAATGGACAAAAGTACAATGTTCTACATTGGAGGTCGGTGCACCCCATGCATTAACCCCTTAAGGACCAGGCCAATTTTGGCCTTAAGGACCAGACCAAATTTATTTTTGCATTTCCGTTTTTTCCTATTCACCTTCTAAAAATTATTTTATATTTCCATCCACAGACCCATATGAGGACTTGTTTTTTGTGTCACCAATTGTACTTTGTAATGACCACTTATTTTACCATAAAATGTATGGCGCAACAAAACCAATTTTAATTATGTAGGAAAATTGAAAAGAAAACCGCAATTTAGCAAATTTTGGAAGGTTTTGTCTTCATGCTGTACACTTTTACCGTAAATATGACGTGCATTTACGTCCATTGTCGTTAAGGGGTTAAACAACCCAAGAACTGATATAGAACAATTTACAGAAAAATAAAATTTGAGTGCTGCCAGCATTATTGCAGTGATTGAAGGGGTGGGGGATCAGCCTGTCATATGGCATCAAATTAGTCTGCATGGCTGTTGTTCCACAAGGAATCCTCTTCTGAGAATCATGCACAAGAAAGCCTGCAAACAGTTTGCTGAAGACAAGTAGACTAAGAACATGGATTACCAGAACCATGTCCTATGGTCCAATGAGACCAAGGCAAACTTATAAACTTATTTGGTTCAGAGGGTGTCAAGCATGTATGCTGCGGCAAGCAGGTGAGGAGTACAAAGACAAATGTGTCTTGCCTACAGTTGAGCATGGTGGTAAGAGTGTCCTGGTCTGGGGCTGCATGAGTGTTACTGGCACTGAGAAGCAACAGTTCATTAAGGGAATTGTGAATGCCAACATCTATCGTGACATACTGAAGCCCAGTATGATCCCAAATTCTGAGATCCATCCCTTTGGAGACTGGACTGCAGGACAGTTTTTAACATATGACCCAACACACACCTCGAAGACAACCATTACCATTGGTAACGGACTGACCATGCAACTGTGGGGCATTCTCAAATGAAAATTTAAGGAAACACAAGATCTCTAACATCCACCAGATTTATGATGTAATTGTGATGTTGAGTAGAAGACAAATTCAGTGGCAACCTGTGAAGCTCTGGTGAACTCATGTCCAAGAGGCTTAAGGCAGTGTACAGAAATGGTGGCCACAAAAAACATTTAGCCCAATTTAAACATTTACACTTAGGGGTTTACTGAATTTTGTTGCCAATGTTTAGACATTAATACCTGTGTGTTGAGTTATTTTTAGGGGACACAACATTAAAAAATGTTATGTAGGCTGTGCACTCACTACATTACACTGTTGCTAAGTGTCATTTCTTCAGTGTTGTCACACGGAAAGATGTAATAAAATATTTCAAAAATATGAGGGGATGACTCACTAATGTGAAATATTGTAGATAGTTGTTCAGAATATCAGACATTAGTATTATATATTTTTTTACACATAGCATATCAGTTATATAAACCTATTAATGCCATATGGATTTTCTACTGTTTCTAAATTACAGCCTAGTGATATTTTAGTAGCATAACAAATTTTGGCATGTTCAAATAAAACCTTAAAGAGGTATTCCAGAAAAAACAAAACATATATATATTTTTTCATATCAACTGGCTCCAGAAACTTAAAAAGATTTATATATTACTTCTATAAAAAAAAATCTTAATCCTTCCAGTACTTATCAGCTGCTGAAGTTAAGTTATTTTCTGTCTGACAACAGTGCTCTCTGCTGACATGTGTGTCTGTCTCAGGAACTGTCCAGAGTAGGAGCAAATTCCCATAGCAAACCAGCAGAGAGCACTGTTGTCAGACAGAAAAGAACAACTCAACTTCAGCAGCAGATAAGTACTGGAAGGATTAATATTTTTTTTAAAGAAGTAATTTACGAATCTGTTTAACTTTCTGGAGCCAGTTGATAGGAACATTTTTTTTTACTGAAATATCCCTTTAAGGACCTGGCATATATTCGTATTTGCACTTTTGTTTTTTTCTCCTCCCTTTCAAAAAATCATAACCCTTTCAATTTTGCACCTACAGACCCATCCATATAAAGGCTTGTTTTTTGCATCACCAATTGTACTTTGTAATGACATCATATATTTTATAACAGTCTGAGACAAAACCCCCAAAAAATATTTGTATGGTGAAATTTAAAAGACCAATTGTAACTCTATAACTTTTTTATTTTTCTGCATATGGAGCTATATGAGAGAAAAATTTTTGTGCTGTGGTATGTCGTTTTTATCAGTACCATTTTTGTTTTGATGGGACTTTTTGATCGCTTTTTATTAATTTTTTTATGGTATATGAAGTGAGCAAAATAGCCAATTTTTGACTTTTTTCTTTTTTTTACGTGTATGCTATCTACCGAGCTGCTTAACTACCCTTATATTTTAATATTTTGGACATTTACACTCGCAGAAGTACCACATATGAACATTTTTATTTTATTTAGAAAAATGGAAAAAGGGGGGGGGGTCACACTTATTAGGAAGGGGTTATTTCACTTTTATCAACTTTTTTAACACTTGTTTTTTTTTTGTCCCCATATGGGGCTATAACATGCAGTCTTTTGATTGCATATAATGATCAATGCTATGCCATAGGATCAGTGCAATTGATCAAGGTTATCAGTGCTCTGCTGCTCAAGCCTAAAGAGCCTGGTTGGAGCACCAGGGGACCGATTGGACAGTGAGGAGGCAGATAAGGACCCTCCCGCTGTCCTCTCAGCTGATTGGGACATAACAGTTTCGCCGCAACTTTGACTTTCGTTGGATGCCGCGGTGCTCGGCATTAACCCTGGGTCCTGGATGCTCATAGCTCGTGAGCACTCT
Source organism: Hyla sarda (assembly GCF_029499605.1). Lineage (NCBI taxonomy): Eukaryota > Metazoa > Chordata > Amphibia > Anura > Hylidae > Hyla > Hyla sarda. The sequence goes on along the minus strand of NC_079193.1, from coordinate 194,317,993 downwards.
TCAAACCCCAGTAACAGGACCAATCTTACTTTTCATAGGTGACTCTGTCTATTGCCGCACAAGTGGCATCCATTACCACTATAGATCTGTCATTATCGGACAGTTTTATTGTAATACAGGTGTCTAGGGACATCTTGGGTAAAGCTTTCTTCTCTAAAGGGTATAGGTTATTGTGAACAGGATAAGCACCTTGGCAAGCCATTGTAGACTTCATACAAAAGTTTCTACTGGATAATATATTTTTGGAGACTCAAAATGACTTTTATTTTCTAAATCCAGATCCTCCAAAGGAACCTAGTCACTTTGGAATCCCTAATCACTAGGGGCTGTGGCAGGATGTAATGTCCGAGAGGAAAAATGTGTTTTCAGTCTCATTATTTGAAATAGCCTTTCTAGATCTACAGTATGACAGGTAGAATGTATATAAAGCATTTACCGAGTTGAACGACAAGCATTTGATTTAACAATTTAACTTCTGGGGAAGTTTTGCGTCTAATAACTTAAGAAGCCTCCATAACTGTGACCTGGTGATCATGGAAAAAATGGAAGGGTTTGTAAATGTTAGATGATTGTGTTTTCCTCTGACTCCCTATCCTCACCTTTACTGTATAAAAGGAGTATGTCTAATTCTGCATCAAAGATTAAATGGACACTTCAACACATTTTTGCTATTGCAAATCTTGAAAATATTGAAAATCTTTTTAAAAAAAATGATGTTTTATATGTTTTGTGTTTAAAAAAGCTGCAACTTGGTGTCTCCCTACTTGTCCAGAACACATCCCCCCCCCCCATCTCTTGCAAAGACTTTGTACTCCTGCTGGCCTGGCAGAAGTCCAAAATCAGGAACTGCAGCCTGGAGTGCTGAGGGGTGTGTGTGCAGAATTAGCCAATCATAGCACATTTGACATCTTGCGCTCTGGCTGCACATCTTGGCCACAGGGCTGGGATTTGCACTGCGTGCATGCGAATGCCAGCCCGTCACTCACCTCTGTCTCCTGCTGTTTCCTCACAGCCCTGGTGCACGTGTTCCCGCCTCCTAGGGTGTGCACGCACTGGCGCTCTCAGATTTAAAGGACCAGTGTGCCCATAATTGTGTTTTGCACCTGCACATTCATTATAAGTTTCTGCACCTCCCCCACTCTCTGCCAGATCTTTGTTTGCCTTTGTGCCTAAGAGAAAGCAGTATTCTGTAATTCCTTGCCGTGTAGCAGACCTTGTATTCTGTGACCTGACCGTGTTCCTAGCCGCCTGCCTATTGACCTTCTGATACCCTACTGACTACGCTCCTGTGCCGCCTGCCCTGACCTCCTGCTAGCCTGACTTCGTCTTGTCTCATCCCTTCTGTTCCACGCTTCACCTCAGCCGCCTGTGTGTTCGAGTCGTGCCAGGGGTAGCAACCTGGGTGCTGCCTGCCGCAGCAAGTCCATCCCACTTTGCAGCAGGCTCTGGTGAAAACCAGCAGTACCTTAGACTCTGCTCCCTGGCACGGCCCACGTCATCTGTCACACAGGTCCAGCTGATCCACTACACCCCCAGCTCCGGATCACTGTGGTATTGTGGATCTATTACCATGAATTCCAGTTGCTTAAGGTGAGTCTAACAGCTCATCTCACACTGAACTGCTCCGGGCTGTGTGTAGCAGATTGAGGGAGGAAGTTCTCCCCTGTATGGCTTCAGATTATGTCACACCTGCTGGGTAACACCCCTTCCAAGTCTGTGAATCTGACTGATCAGAAAATACAGAGCAATATCAAGGCAGAAAACAAAAAAATAATAAAAAGAAAGGATGGGGGTGGTTTATCATTATGGGGCAGTGAGGATTATAAAATTTAACAAGATCATGAGAGGTACTCTTTAACTAACCTCAAGTTTGATGATGTCCAGCCTCCTCTTATGTTGAACAATCCTACCCATGAGGCTGGATTGAATATATTCCGCCATCTGCATATTCTGTTAAGTAATCTCTCTCATATCTCTTAAGAACTTCCTTCATCTTTCAGACTCTGTATACTTGTGGTAAGTATTCAACTAAATCTCCAGTGAATCTTTCAATGTGAAGAAGTCCTCTAGCTTTCAAGTATCCTGAAATACTGGTTCAATTGTATCCCCCTCAGACTTAATATCAGCAATCCCCTATTGTAAACTATCCACCATTAATAAAATTACAGTATATACAATCTAGCACATTTTCAGGTCCCTGTGGTACAATACATTGCATTAAATATATAGGTCACATATATACAGGTCTCAATAAATATTTTTTCAGCTTTTTCAGCTTAAAATACTCTACACTGCTAGAAGGAATGTTTTTCTTTACTGAATAGTTTATTGTTTAAGTGTAACCTGTAATCTGTAGGATAAAGGGAAGAGGGCTCTAAGAATCAAATCCCATGTTGGACCTAATAAATCCCACCCTGACTATGGCCTGAACAGAAGGTAAAAGCATTTATGTATAAAAATACCCACTGATGAGAAATAGCACAGTATATTTTTCATAACTCTGTTTTAGGTATAACATTTTTAGTTAATAATTTAGCAGTCCTACAATATATGCTATATATGTAACTATTATTCCGCCATATAAAAACACATTTGAAAATATGACATTTTTGTAAGCATCTCATCTTATAAAAATTATACTCATCTGAAAAATGTTTTTTTTGCTGTTATGTCATTAAAGTTAGCAATAAGAAATTTGTATATTTGAAATATCATCCGAGAAGGTTTATTTATTTTTTCTTACACACCTATCTACATGATAAATAAAGCACATATTTGTAAGCAGATCTTGACATTTACCAGTGACAGCTGCATAACTGATTAAGGGATTGTATTCTAAACTATAACACGAGCAAATATGATTGTTGACTATTGTTAAACCAAAGTAAAACATTGTCAGGAAATGCCAGGAGAGACAAAACTATGCCTCAGTGACTTTATAAAATACTGTGGGTATGTGCTCCACTTCACGTTTAAGCCTGCTTGCTGTATAGTAAACTAAGGTGCCATCAATATGTCGTAGGATATGTACTTCGCGCCTGTAAATGTTTCAGTATAGCACATCATTTGAGATTTGTATCTGTTTGACACAAAAATCACAAAATATACATTTTCTTATTTATATGTGTGTGTGTGTGTGTGTGTGTGTGTGTAAAACTGGGCCACTGTGTAATTTTCACTAAATCGTTTTTGTCCTAGATGTAGAACACATAACTGGAACTAATGTTCAAGGCAAGGTGACTACCCCTACAATCCTAAAACCTAAAATCCAAAAACATATGAACAGAAAGTATTTCAATTTAGTATTGAAGCAGCATATTCTTTCTACTTCTTTCTACACTTGCATCTACTTTTTGTGCACACTCTAGTCATATATAAATGGGCATTCATTTTTGATATTGCATTCCTTATGGTAAATAGAAATATTTCTAATGTACTTTGTTTTCAATAATGAAGTTTTCTATGTTTTATTTGTGTTTAAATAAGCTGCCAACAGGTGTCTCCCTTCTTGTCCAGAGCACATTTCCCCCCATCTCTCGCACAGACGTTGGACTCCTTCTGGCCAGGCAGAAGTCCAAAATCAGTGGGAATCAAAACATTGGGCACCCCAGGTAAAAATTTATATTCAGGTGCATAAAGAAGCCAAGGAAAGATCGAAAAATCTCCAAAAGGCATCAAATTACAGATTAGACATTCTTATAATATGTCAACAAAAGTTAGATTTTATTTCCATCATTTACACTTTCAAAATAACAGAAAACAAAAAAATGTCGTCTGCAAATGTTTGGGCACCCTGCAGAATTTATAACATGCACTGCCCCCTTTGCAAAGATGAGACCTGCCAGTGTCATGGATTGTTCTCAATCATCATCTGGGAAGACCAGGTGATGTCAATCTCAAAGGTTTTAAATGCCCAGACTCATCTGACCTTGCCCCAACAATCAGCACCATGGGTTCTTCTAAGCAGTTGTCTAGAAATCTGAAACTGAAAATAGTTGACGCTCACAAAGCTGGATAAGGCTATAAGAAGATAGCAAAACATTTTCAGATGTCAATATCCTCTGTTCGGAATGTGATTAAGAAATGGCAGTCATCAGGAAGAGTGGAAGTTAAAGCAAGATCTGGAAGACCAAGAAAATTATCAGACAGAACAGCTCGCAGGATTGTGAGAAAAACAATTCAAAACCCACGTTTGACTGCACAATCCCTCCAGAAAGATCTGACAGACACTGGAGTTGTGGTACACTATTCCACCATAAAGAGATACTTGTACAAATATGGTCTTCATGGAAGAGTCATCAGAAGACAACCTCTTCTACATCCTCACCACAAAAATCAGCGTTTGAACTTTGCAAATGAACATATAGACAAGCCTGATGCATTTTGGAAACAAGTTCTGTGGACCGATGAGGTTAAATTTAACTTTTGGGCCGGAATGAGCAAAGGTACATTTGGAGAAGAAGGGGAACAGAATTTAATGAAAAGAACCTCTGTCCAACTGTTAAGCATGGGGCGGATCAATCATGCTTTGGGGTTGTATTGCAGCCAGTGGCACAGGGAACATCTCAGTAGAAGGAAAAAATTGATTCAATAAAATTTCAGCAAACTTTGGATGCCAACTTGATGCCATCTGTGAAAAAGCTGTAGTTAAAGAGAAGATGGCTTCTGCAAATGGATAATGATCCTAAACACACCTCGAATTCCAGGGGGGTCTATATCAAGAGGTGTAAACTGAAGGTTTTGCCATGGCCTTCACAATCTGCTGACCTCAACATAATTGAAAATGTATGTATAGACAGACCTTAAACGAGCAGTGCGTGACAGACAGGCCAGAAATCTCAAAGAACTGGAAGACTTTTGTAAGGAAGAATGGGCAAAGATACCTCAAACAAGAATTGAAAGCATTTACAAGCTGTGATACTTGCCAAATGGGGCAGTACAAGACATTAACTCTGCAGGGTGCCCAAACTTTTGCAGACGCCATTTTTTGTTTTCTGTTATTTTGAAAGTGTAAATGATGGAAATAAAATCGAACTTTTGTTGACATATTATAAGGATGTCTAATCTGTAATTTGATGCCATTTGGAGATTTTTCCATCTTTCCTTGGCTTCTGTATGCACATTAATACAAATTGTTACCTGGGGTGCCCAAACTTTTGATCCCCACTGGATATATATATATATATATATATATATATATATATATATATGACAAAAGAAAAGCAGGCGTCCTGCACTCACCATCAAAATTCTGATCAAATAGCTCCCATCTCGGGCTGGTCAGTCCGGCATGTTAAGCAAAGATAATGTGGGGCGCTCAGAGGCAGCTGATTCGATCTGGTCTTGTGCCCGAGTGTTATACCGTCCATATTGTGGAGCTGAATTTACACAGGTCCCGGTGCCACTACATTTGCTTCTCTTTTTGGGGATATATATATATATATATATATATGTATATACATGTATAAAAAATCAAGATAAAATAATTAAAACGTCTCTGGATTCAGATCTCCCAGATCAAATCCTGTTGGTCCAATTTGTAATCCAATAAAGGTGGGTTTGCAGTTTGTGAAAATAACACACTGTCTGATATATCCCCCAATGAGTACTATGTACTCCAAGTTGTTCCTATAAACACAAAATGGTGTATCTGTTGGAGCACTATGTGCCCTGGGATCATCCCTGTGGAGGAAAAACACTTAAGAGATTGCAGTGATACCATCCTATTCCTGTAAGAGAAAGTCTTTCCTATTTGTTGTGAGGCTGTTGTGAGAGCTCCACTCCTGCTCCTGTAAATGTCAAAGTAATTTGTATAGCAGCAGAGCTATGCTCTGTAATTCGATCCTAGGGAGAGATGTTGGTGAGGACTGTGTCATCACTCAACGGTTTCTGTTGTTGCTGTGGTACTGTTTTCGCTGCAGATTTCTCAGGAGAACATAGTAGATTCAAACAACTGAAGAATGAAAAAGCCTCCAGAAATGTGTCTAGCCTGCAGACGAAGCCCGCGGCGAAGACAGGACAACAGCAACTACAGGAACCGGTGTGTCTTTGCTGCGGCTTTCTCAGCTGGATATAGCGGCTGCCACTGCGGGCAAGCCATTTCTCACAGAGAGCACCGGCGGTCTGCTGTGATGCGAGTCTTCTGCGGCCGTGTGTGAAGGAAAGGGCATGTGGTCTAGGAGATGGAGCGCTCTTTCTGTGTTGAAGCTGGATCGGTAGCTGAAGCTACTATTTCTTGCTGAGAAATCTGAGGCGAAGACAGGACCACAGCAACCATAGGAACGGGTGAGCGATGACACAGTCCTCACCAACATCTCTTGCTAAGATTGAATTACAGAGCATAGTTCTGCTGCTATACAAATTACTTTAACATTTACAGGAGCAGGAGTAGAGCTCTCACAACAGCTCCACAACAAATAGGAAAGACTCTTTTACAGGAATAGGATAGTATCACTGCAAACTCTTAAGTGTTTTTCCTCCACAGGGACGATCCCAGGGCACATAGTGCTCCAAAAGATACACCATCTAGAGTATATAGGAACAACTTGGAGTAGATAGTACTCATTGGGGGATATATCAGACAGTGTGTTATTTTCACAAACTGCATACCCACATTTACTGGATTACAAATCGGACCAACAGGGATTGATCTGGGAGATCTGATGCCAGAGACATTTTAATCGTTTTATCTTTACTATTTATATATCTATATTTAATTTCATACTGCTAGAGTTTATTTTTATTTTATTAGGAACCGTACTTTGCATGTTGTCGGGGTTAATAACTCATTTATGAATTATGAATGATTAAATATGGTCAAACAAAAATATTAAAAATATTATGACCGTTATGAATTGCCAAAAATATACATACCATTCAATTCACAATATCTGACCCTAACTATTTTCCCAAATATGAATTCTTTGAATTAGTGGTAGAAGTAACTTTTGCAATATAATAAAATGATAACACAGTTATTATAAAAATGATATGTACATTTATTAGTTACAATTGATCAACATTAAAGAGTAATAAAAACAGACTGTGATAATAAATAAAATTATATATAGAATATTAATGACATCATGTCAGATATAAGTCAATGATGTATTTGTATGTTTTTTTAATAATATTAAGCTTAGTCACAGAAGTAGGTTAGTTCAGACATCATTTAAATTACTTTGCATAGAGATCAGATTACATGATGGGCATTTTACATGTGGGAGTAAACCCTGCCCAGTTCTAACCACAACTCTGGTAAGATACAGTACTAATTATACAATATATAGTACGCTACAAATTAGGAAGACTTAAACTAAGTTTCCTTGTCAGAATTATTATTTTATGTGGGGGAGCAAAGGAAAATCCCATGAGACTATGCTAATATGCAATATGATCATTGCAATGATCCCCATAAGACATGCCCCGTTCATCTGCAGTAGAAGGGGGTGTGGCTTATAAACTACTATTACATCTCATAATTGAGGTTATATATAAGCCAGGTCTGCTCCTATACATAACATAATTCTGTCCACTTTAAAAACGAGGTAACTTAATCAAATAAGAAACCTGTGTATCTAACCGAGAATACTTCTGGATAAAAGAAAGATGGCTGCCAGGAGTCCATGGAAATGCCTGTAGTCATAACCGGTTAGCAGAGAAGAAATTAAATATTGGATCAAGTTTTCTCCCTGGCTCTTCATGGCTCCGCCCCTTCAGGTAGCCTCTAGGAACTTCTGTGATTCTGTGTTCCCTCTAGTTTTTTCTCTGTCCTCCTTATACCTGTTTTTAGCTTGTTTTCTGACTTAGAGATCCACACAAACAAATATCAGATCATTCAATGATGACGGGAGTGGGTGTGTGTATGAAAATCAAGTTCTAGTTAAATGACATCACAGCTAAACATTAACCCCTTAAGGACACAGCCAATTTTCACCTTAAGGACCAGAGCTTTTGTCACGATGCCGGCTGGCAGGTAGTGGATCCTCTGTGCCAGAGAGGGATGGCGAGGACCGCGCTAGTGGACCGGTTCTAAGCCACTACAGGTTTTCACCAGAGCCCGCCGCAAAGCGGGATGGTCTTGCTGCGGCGGTAGTGACCAGGTCGTATCCACTAGCAACGGCTTACCTCTCTGGCTGCTGAAGATGCTGAAGATAGGCGCGGTACAAGGGAGTAGGCAGAAGCAAGGTCGGACGTAGCAGAAGGTCGGGGGCAGGCGGCAAGGATCGTAGTCAGGGGCAACGGCAGGAGGTCAGGAACACGGACTAGGAACAGACAAGGGAACGCTTTCACTAGGCACAAGTGCAACAAGATCCGGCGAGGGAGTGCAGGGGAAGTGACTAGATATAGGGGAGTGCACAGGTGGGAGCCAATTAAGCAAATTGGGAAGATTGGGCCAGGCACCATCATTGGTGCACTGGCCCTTTAAATCGCAGAGACCCGGCGCGCGCGCGCCCTAGGGAGCGGGGCCGCGCGCGCCGGGACAGGACCGAGGGAGAGCGAGTCAGGTAAGAGACCTGGGATGCGATTCGCGAGCGGGTGCGTCCCGCTGTGCGAATCGCATCCCCAACGGCCATGACAGAGCAGCGCTCCCGGTCAGCGGGAGTGACCGGGGAGCTGCAGGAAGAAAGACGCCGTGAGCGCTCCGGGGAGGAGCGGGGACCCGGAGCGCTAGGCGTAACAGCTTTTTTTGCACATCTGACCACTGTCACTTTAAGCATTAATTACTCTGGGATGCTGTATTTGATTCTGAGATTGTTTTTTTCGTGATATATTCTACTTTATGTTAGTGGTAAATTTTCATCGATACTTGCATCATTTCTTGGTGAAAAATTCAAAAATTTCAGGAAAAATTCGAAAATTTTGCATTTTTCTAACTTTGAAACTTTCTGCTTGTAAGGAAAATAGACATACCAAATAAATTATATATTGGTTCATACATACAATATGTCTACTTTATGTTTGCATCATAAAGTTGACATGTTTTTACTTTTGGAAGACATCAGAGGGCTTCAAAGTTCAGTAGCAATTTTCAAATTTTAACAACATTTTCAAAATCGAAATATTTCAGGGACCAGTTCAGTTTTGAAGTGGATTTGAAGGGCCTTCATATTAGAAATACCCCATAAATTATCCCATTATAAAAGCTGCACCCCTCAAAGTATTCAAAATGACATTTAGTTAGTGTGTTAACCCTTTAGGTATTTCACAGGAATAGCAGCAATGTGAAGGAGAAAATTCTAAATCTTTATTTTTTACACTCGCATGTTCTTGTAGACCCAGTTTTTGAATTTTTACAAGGGGTAAAAGGAGAAAAAGTCCCCCAAAATTTTTAACCCAATTTCTCTCGAGTAAGGAAATACCTCATATGTGTATGTAAAGTGTTCGGCGGGCGCAGTAGAGGGCTCAGAAGGGAAGGAGCAACAATGGGATTTTGGAAAGTGAGTTTTTCTGAAATGGTTTTTGGGGGGCATGTCTCATTTAGGAAGCCCCTATGGTGCCAGGACAGCAAAAAAAAAAAAAAAAAAACATGGCATACTATTTTGGAAACTACACCCCTCAAGGAATGTAACAAAGGGTACAGTGAGCCTTAACACCCCACTGTTTTTTGACGACTTTTCGTTAAACTTGGATGTGTAAATAATATTTTTTCTCCCTAAAATGCTGGTTTTCCCCTAAATGTTACATCTTTACAAGGGTAATAGGAGAAAATGCCCCCCAAAATTTGTTAGGCAATTTCTCCCGAGTACAGAAATACCTCATATGTGGCCTTAAACTGTTGCCTTGAAATACAAGGGAGAGAAGGGCTCTGAAGGGAGAGAGCGCCATGTGCATTTGAGGCCTAAATTAGGGATTTACATAGGGACGGACCCGGATGCAAGAATTAGACTTGCCTCCAATACCAAAATTACTGTATGGCAGTGTTTCCCAAACAGGGTGCCTCCAGCTGTTGCAAAACTTCCAGCATGCCTGGACAGTCAATGGCTGTCCGGCAATACTGGGAGTTGTTTTGCAACAGCTGGAGGCTCCGTTTTGGAAACAGTGTTATACGGGACATTTTTTATTTTTATTTGGGGGGGATAAGGACTGTGTAGGGGTATGTGTATATGTAGTGTTTTATTTTTATTTTGTGTAAGTGTAGTGTAGTGTTTTTAGGGTACATTCACATGGGCAGGTACACAGCTAGTTTGCTGCCTGGAGTTCAAGCTGCGGCGGAAAATTTGCTGCATCTCAAACTTGAAAACTCTCTGTAAACCCAACCGTGTGAATGTACCCTGTACATTCACATGGGGTGGGGGGCAGGGGGGGACCTCCAGCTGTTGCAAAACTTCAACTCTCAGCATGTATGGTCTATCAGTGCATGCTGGGAGTTGTAGTTTGCCACAGCTGGAGGCACACTGGTTGCGAAACACTGAGGTAGGTAACAAACTCTCAGTGTTTTCAACCAGTGTGCCTTCAGCTGTTGCAAAAACTACAACTCACAGCATGTAGTAACAACTGAAGGGCATGCTGGGAGTTGTAGTTTTGCAACAGCTGGAGGCACACTGGTTGCAACACACAGAGTTTGTTACTTAACTCAGTGTTACCCTACCAGTATGCCTCCAGCTGTTGCAAAACTACAAATCCCAGCAAGCACAGACAGCCGAAGGACATTTTGGGAGACCCCTGTTTATTGGTGTCCAAACTGTAGACCTCCAGATGTTGCAAAACTACAACTCCCAGCATGCCCAGACTGTCCAGTTTGAAGTTGTAGTTCTGCAACATCTGAAGGGCCAGATGTTACAGAACTACAACTCCAGCATGCATGGACTGTCTGGGCATTCTGGGAGTTGTAGTTTTGCAATATCTGGAGGGCTACAGTTTGGAAACAGTGGTCTCCAAACTGTGGCCCTCCAGATGTTGCAAAACTACAACTCCCAGCATGCCCAGACAGCCTTTGGCCTTTGGCTGTCTTGTCTTGCTGGGAGTTGTAGTTTGGCAACTCCTGGAAGGCAGCATTGAAGGTCACTTACCTTTACTGCTGCCTCCGCTGGTCCCTCCGCTTCCTACGCCGGTCCCGCTGCTGTCTCCCGCGATCGCCGGTCCCGCCACTGCCTCCCGCCTAAGCAGGTCCCACCGCCATCCACCGACATCCAGGGGCAGGCAGAGTGGGGATTTCAACTTTGACCCCCCCAAACGCCAACCAATGACAGGGGATAGGAGCGAGGTGGCACCCCTGCCACGTCGCTCCTATGCCTCAGGATGATCCATGCTGTCTCTGACACCGCAAGTCCTTGTCCTTTGGCCATTCACTTACTGACTGGCCAACGACAACGATCAGCACCAGGGGACCATTATGATTGGTCCCCAGCTGCATAGTGTCATCGGTCAGCTGTCCAGAACAGCTGCAATGACGTTTCTATCACCATGCCAACCGACATGGTGATAGAAAATGTATTGGACATGTATACATGTCCATTTGCGTTAAGTAAGGGAAAAAATGGACGTCCATTTTCGGGAATGGGTTAATTTACTATATTTGTGTTATAGATGTAAAACCACTTTATCACCTGTCTACACATCTTTGTACTACAATGCCATTGATAATTCTCACCTCACTTGCGATAGTTCCTTTGCTGTCTATCTTTTATCCTGTACCTGTGGGCTTCAATACGTGGGGCGCACAATTCAGACCATGTGCGCACGTATGAATAAACACAGGTTTAATATTAAAAATGGGTTCATGCTTCATAGTGTCTCCCAGCATCTAAAAAATTTAACATAATAGTTGTCCATTTAAGACTTACCATCTTGGAAACAATTCCGCTACAAACACCAAATCATACACAGAGGTTAAATAATAGGGAGACTTTTTGGATTTTTTTCTCTTGTTACTTTATTTCCGCATGGTTTAAATGAAACCCTGGAAAATGCACGTTAATTATAATTATTTCTTATGTTCTATCTTTATATATATATATATATATATATATATATATATATATATATATATATTTCTTTTTATATCTACATTATGTGTTTTATGTCATCTTTGTACATGTATTTAAATGTTTTTTGCAAATTTTGTAATTTTTTTATATTTTTGTCTAGTTTGTAAGGGGTTAATTCTTAGTTCCAAAAGGGTTAAGAATTTTCCCTATATATACTCTGTAGTGCTTTTCCACATGCCTGAAGAAGCGGAACTCCCGCTAAACGTGTTGCATTGTGGGTAATTAAACACCCTGAATTTTATTTTGGTCTCAGCGCTTGATTTTACCTTGCAGTCATTTGGAGGAGTTTTTATTTATTGATAATTCTCAGGCATCTCAAATGGAGGCCCAGAAATACAGATAAATAGAATGAAAATGCAACCCATTGTAAAACACAAACACACACAAACCCACACCTGTATCCAGGTGTACCGAGCAGACCACTCATTGGAGTAAAAAATTATAGACAATGAATTTCACTCTCTAGGACTTTCCTTGGAGACTTGTCAAACATGGATATTGTCTTGTGTAATCCATTTAGATTACGTCCAAATTCCACTCTGTCTTTCTCAAACATACCGTTTTTCTCAAACTTCCTGACTTCCGCAAAGTGTCCATATTAAATCAAAATTATTCAATTTAATGAATTTTTTGTATCTTTCATACATCTTTCATATTCTAACTATTGATTATATCGGTACTAAAAAGCCTGACAATGTTGTACTAAAGCTATTTTAGCTATAGTGCCGCATAGATATTAACTCTGTATTCTAAGGGGTACTCTGGCGCTAAACATCTTATCCCATATCAAAAGGATAGGGGATAAGATGTTAGATCCTGCTGCTGGGGACCCTCGTGATCTCTCCTGCAGCATGGGTATTCAGTGCCATTCAGTTAACCTCGGCACCCCCTATAGCCTTAGTGAGCTGCACTTCTTTCTTGTATGTTCAAATGAACTCCTGAATAAAAAAAAAAAAAGAAGAAGGACATTTTAATTGCATATAGAAACCCCTTAAGGATGCAGGATGTGTAATGTAAAAGAGTTATAGGGGTCAGAAGAGGACAATTTTAACCCCTTAAGTACTTTTGGCCTTGAGGACACAGAAAATTTCCATTTGTTAGTTTTTTGTGTTTTTCTCCTTGCCTTCTCTTTTATTTTTTCCGCTGCAGACCCACCTGAGGGCTTGTTTTTTTTGTGTGACCATTTGTACTTTGTAATAGAACCTTTCATTTTACCAGAAAACATATGGAAAAAAAGAAAAAAAGTGTTATTTGTGGGGGGAAATTGAAGAAAAACACAATATTAAAACTTTTTGAGGGTTTTCTTTCTACACAACGCACTTTATAGTAAAAATTATATGTTCTCTTTATTCTGTAGTTCAATGCAATTAAAACAATACCCAATTAATATAGTTTTTTTATTATTATTATTATTGCACTACTTTAATAAGAAGTAAAACTTTATTGAACAAAATTACTATATTTAAAATTGTCCTACTCTGACCCCTATAACTTTTTAATTTTTCTGTATATGAGGATGTATGAGGGCTCATTTTTTGCACTGTGATCTGAAGTTTTTATTGGTATCATTTCTGAAAAAAATTACATTTTTGGCGGATTTTATTTTTTATTTGGGAAGGGGCTTATTTATTTTTATTGAAATGCTTTGTTACTTTTTCTTTAACACTTTTATAGTCCCTACAGGGGACTATTTATTGCAATCTTTAGATTGCAGATACTGATCAGTGCTATGTATAGGAATGGCATTGTTCATTGTTATTGACGATCTACTTCACTGGTCTGCTCGACGGCAGATGGCAGCAGGGGGCATGTAAAGAGACCTCCAGCCACCATTTTAGCTGATTTGGTCCCTGCGGCTGTGCCACAGGTTATCAGAACAGCCACTTAACTGGCGCATAGCTGTAGATGCCGTGATCAATATTGATCACGGCATCTGAGGGGTTAATGGTGGACATCAGCACGATTGCTGATGTCTGCCTTTACTGGCAGGTCCCTGAATACTGACAGCAGCCGGGACTTGCGGTCTATGATGCAAATGCAGCTCCTGCACTCACATCATAGCCGGGGCGAGACTCAGGGTATACAGGTACATCCTGGTGTGCCCAGGGTGTACCTAAACGCCCTGTGTCCTCTAGGGGTTGAGCAAACTAGTTTTTGTACAAAAAGTAATATTTTTTTTAAGTAGTTAAATAAAACCTATAGAATTTTGGTATCATCTTAATCGTATGGACCTATAGTAGATGGATAACATTTTTACATAAAAGTGCACAGAGAAGAAATGTAAGTCCGCAAAAAAAATTAGTTTTTTATTTTGCCCCACAAATATTTTTGTTCTGTTTTGTCATAGATTTGAGGGATCAAGAGGTTAAGCAAAATATATTTATTTAAAACTTAAAAAAATGTATTCTTATGCTTAGATGGCAAAGATAGAAGTCATAGCATGCATTCTGACACTTCTAGAGTAATGTGTTTGTATTGGTTTTTATAATGTTTTGTCTATAAATTTTACGCTAACTCCTTTTTCATCCAGGCTGTATATCATACTGCTATAAAACTGAATTGGTAAAGACTAAATGTATGACAATATTCCAGCTAAAATGATTCACTTTTGGAGAAAACTTCTAAATTCTTTGCTTCTGACAAGATTTCATTTTTATAATATGATAAAATATTTATTTAGATTGTAGAAAACAATAGTCTTGTTAAAATGATTAAAACGTGTGAAAGCTGAAATGTAGTCTGTCAATTGTTTATTTTTCATTCTTTATGTGATTTTAATGATTATTGTGACCTCTTGTTTATCCTCCATAATCTACCTTGCAATGAAAAAACTTTTGTTAGGATAATGTTTATGACTACAGATAATGTACAGTACTTTAAATGGTCAATAACATAGCAAACTTTGCAGTGAATTTTTTTTTACAGGAAATGTCTATTTCTGCCCACAGAAGTCTATAAGAAAAGAGATAACAAAAAGGCGCAGCAGTGTAAAACAGAGACAGAGAGACGCACAAATACTCTACTGGGTGCAATACCTTTTACACAGTCCTTGATTCACAGTTACACTGGTTAGGCCAGCTCCATGAATCCTCAATTTAAGTATGTGCTAAAGAAACAAAGGGGAGCAGGAGCCCATCTACTTTGTGTGCATTGTATGGAAAACATAATATCAGTTAGTCATCAACAACTATAGTGGGGAGAACTAAAAATTAGAGATGGACTCTGTAGAAAATTTAGAATAATTGATGGAAATTCCTTATGTGAGTTATATATGGGCCAAAATGGTGTTACTTCATGTACACACAGTGTTCAATTGGAGTACCTCTGACACACCAGATGATACAAAGTATCCCAGTAGATGCCAGTTCTACACAGTCTCTGCAGACCATATAAATGATTACAGTACATATACATCCAGTGACTCACAGATTACATCTTCTCTGAGTCACTGGAAGAACCATGACCCGTGTTCACAGAGTTTGCAGGACAAAAAACTTAGACTATTTACTTTTTGTCCAGCACATTCCCCACCTCTATAAAAGGAGAGTACAAAAAAGGGGGGGGAAAGACAAGGGGTGCTCCCTTTGTTTAAGAATATCAACTTGGTCTAACCCCCCACCACAACTAAGTGATTATACTCACCAGATCAGATAGCAAGCCTTGATCCCAGGTGTCCCGGGGTCACTGCTCACAGTTGCCTGGTGTAAGTATGGTATTGGTAGGTTATGGCTGCCGCACTCTGACCAGGACTGGACCCTTGCGCAAGGGCCAGTTTTGGCAAATCACGAATAATGGAAAAAATGGTCTTAGAGGCGCTGCGCAAAAGAGGTCACAAATGAAGAGACTCGAGTCAGCACAGGACAATTAAATGTATTTGACACAAAGGACAATGCGTTTCGGCACACAGAGAGTGCCTTCCTCAGGTCCAAACATACAGTGCGATCGCCGAGATGGTAAATTTGTAAGGATGCCCTTATGGAGTTCCTGAGAAGTTCAGTGCTGGCGTAGATCTCTTTTTTGTGGTGAGGACGTAAAAGAGGTTTTCTTCTGATGACTCTTCCATGAAGACCATATTTTTACAAGTATCTCTTTATAGTGGAATAGTATACCACAACTCCAGTGTCTGCCAGATCTTTCTGGAGGGATTGTGCAGTCAATCGTGGGTTTTGAATTGTTTTTCTCACAATCCTGCAAGCTGTTCTGTCTGATATTTTTCTTGGTCTTCCAGATCTTGCTTTAACTTCCACTGTTCCTGATGACTGCCATTTCTTAATTACATTCCGAACAGAGAATATTGACATCTGAAAACCTTTTGCTATCTTCTTATAGCTTTCTCCAGCTTTGTGAGCGTCAAATATTTTCAGTTTCAGATTTCTAGACAACTGCTTAGAAGAACCCATGGTGCTGATTGTTGGGGCAAGGTCAGATGAGTGTGGGCATTTAAAACATTTGAGATTGACATGACCTGGTCTTCCCAGATGATGATTGAGAACAATCCATAACACTGGCAGGTCTCGGCTTTGCAAATGGGGTAGTGCATGCTATAAATTCTGCAGGGTGCCCAAACTTTTGCAGATGCCATTTTTTTGTTTTCTGTTATTTTGAAAGTGTAAATGATGGAAATAAAATCTACTTTTGTTGACATATTATAAGAATGTCTAATCTGTAATTTGATGCCTTTTGGAGATTTTTCCATCTTTCCTTCACTTCTTTATGCACATAAATACAATTTTTTACCTTGGGTGCCCACATTTTCTATCCCCACTGTACACACTCAACAGCTAATCTTGAAAAGTGACATAAAAAAAAAATTACTATTATTTAAATGTGCACTCTGCAAAACCATCATTGCATCCATAGTACAGATGATCCTAATAAATCCTCCCTAAACTTATCTTTATTTGTTCTGCAAAGACATATAAAATCTGACTCCAGATAGATCTGCTTACTGAAGTATCAGGTTACAGCTGCCCATAGACGTTTATTGTTAGGGGAGGAATAGGAATGACTGGAGAGAGACAGAAGCAGAGAGACAATCTAGTAAGCCTAAATTCTTCCCAGTGATATATTAATAACTTTTACTTATAAAATGTACTGTTTATTATGCAAAAACTGAAAATTATAGATGAAGCCTGCAGATTGGAATTCTGGTTAAAAATGGCAAGTTATATAAAGGCCACAAATAATATGTTTTACAGATAACCTGTGGTCACAGGGAATGAAATTAGTTTCAGTTACCAGTAGACAGCTATAGGTGGGCTCATCAATTACCTGTTAAAAGCGGGATGTTCGCCCCCCCCCCCCTTCACCTCATTGCTGTCACCACATAGAACTTAGCCAAACACAGCCCATATGATAATAAAGCCCCACCCATCTAACGGACTCACTAAATCAGTCAGGGTGGACTACAAAGACCTATGAGGCTATGTTCACACGGCAGAATGTCCATGCGGAATTCTTCTTGAATATTCCACACAGAAATAGCATACCACATAGCATCATATCACATATGCATAAAAACTTGCATCCACTGTATGGAGACTAAAAAAGGGTAAAATTAAAAATGTCTATAAAATTATATAAAACTCCCTCCCCTATTACAAAAAAAAAAAAAAAAATATGTATATATATATATATATATATATATATATATATATATATATATATATATATATATATATATATATATATATGTGGTCGGTGCTCATAAGCATAGAGTCCCTACCTAATCCTAATACCTTAATAAACTATCAAAAAAGGTGAATTCATTCTCACATGTCTCAATACAGCAATGTTTCTGCTCCTATGGAGCCATTTTCAAGGCTTGAAAATGGCTCCATTGGAGCAGAAACGTTGCTATATTGAGACATGTGTAAATAAATAAACCTTTTTTACTGGAGTGCTGCGCCATTGGAATTACTTATCTGAATGGAACCCTTTTGGACGCTGGCACCCTTCTTATTGTTGGACAGAGCTGTGCTGCAACTTTTTTCTAATATAACATATTTGGTATTGCCACATGCATAGTTGTCCAAACTATTAAAATATAATGTTTATGCACCCACATGGTTGATTACGTGAGTAAAATGTCATGGCTCTTAAAAGACAATGAGGAAAAGACAAAATGCAAAAATGAAAATTGGCTGTGTCCTAAACAAAATGTTTGTTTTGTTTTATTTGTAACATGCATGTTTCTAGTTTTTTTCAAATCATACAGAGAAGCTTGCGCAAAAACGCCATAAAATTGTAATATCCAGAGCATGCTGTTTTGAAAAAAAAACTCACAAAAGTGACAAAAATACTGTATCAAATAACTTGCTAAAGATTTTTATAGGGTAACTCCCACCATCCTATATTTTTTTTCTAGCCCGTTCCCCCCCCCCCGCTACGGCCCTGGCCCGTTCCCTCCTCCCCCCCCCCCCCCGCCCCGCATACCCCGTTCCCTCATTACACTTGCAGTTACTGCAGAGTCCGGCAGCGGGCGTGCAGGGACAGCGGCGGCAAAGAGGCGGCGGCGGCAATGTGCGGGAAGAGTGGCTTCCCAGCCAGTGGCCGGGGAGCCAATGCGCTCGCTCCCGCCTGTCTGATTGACAGGCAGGGAGCGAGTGTAGCCTAACTGAAAAAGGACTGATTGCCACTCCAAAATCAGTCCTTTTTTAGTGGCCGGTTTTTAAATGTAAATTAAACCTTTTTAATCAAAAAAATAAAGATAAAAGTATATTAGAGATATGTTGTAGTACATAAGTACTACAACATATCAAAAAATAAAGTTGGTGACAGTGCCCATTTAAGCAACACCTGGTCTAAGCATTTATGACCAAAATAGATGTTTAAACACCAATAAAAATGTCATGAGAAATTTAACAGCAGGTTGTGTTCACACACAAACTATTCAGCCGTGGGGTTGTTTCACTCAACGTGTTTCGCTGAAAAAAAAAAAAAAAAAGTGTGCTGTGGGCAATTTTAAGAGAATTCTTTTTTTTTCATACTGTCAAATGTTACGTTAAGGTCAACATTGAAATATCAAACATACTACATATGAAGCATATTGGTTAAAGGGGTGCTCTGGTGGAGACCTTTTTTTTTTTTTTTTTTTTTTTTTTAAATCAACTGGTACCAGAAAGTTAAACAGATGTGTAAATTACTTCTATTAAAAAATATTAAGCCTTCCAGTACTTATTAGCTGCTGAATACTACAGGGGGAATTCTGTTCTTTTAGGAACACTGGGCTCTCTGCTGACATCATGAGCACAGTGCTCTCTGCTGACATATCTGTCCATTTTAGGAATTGTCCAGAGCAGCGTATGTTTTCTATGGGGATTTTCTCCTACTCTGGACAGTTCTTAAAATGGACAGAGATGTCAGCAGAGAGCACTGTGCTCATGATGTCAGCAGAGAGCTCTGTGTTCCAAAAAGAAAACAATTTCCTCTGTAGCATTCAGCAACTAATAAGTACTGGAAGGATTAAGATTTTTTAATAGAAGTAACTTACAAATTTGTTTCACTTTCTGGCACCAGTTGATTTAAAAAAAATGTTTTTTCCACCGGAGTACCCCTTTAACCCCTTGGGGACGGAGCCCACTATAACCCTAAGGACGGGAGCATTTTTTTGCAAATCTGACCACTATCACTTTATGTATTAATAGCTCTGGGATGCTTTTACTTATAAATTTGATTCCGAGATATTTTTTTTCATGACATATTCTACTTTATGTTAGTGGTAAATTTATGTTGATACTTGCATAATTTCTTCTTTTCTTTGAAGCACTCTGCTTGTAAGGAAAAGGGACATGTCAAATAAATTACATATTGATTCACATATACAATATGCCTGCTTTATGATTGCATCATAAATTTGACATGTTTTAACTTTTTGAAAACAATAGAGGGCTTCAAAGTATAGCAGCAATTTTCAAATTTTTCACAAAAATTTCAAAATCTGAATTTTTCAGGGACCAACTGCACCCCTCAAAGTATTCAAAATTACATTCAAAAAGTTTGTTAACCCTTTAGCCAAGGAATAGCAGCAAAATGGAGGAGAAACATGAACATCACAATTTTTTACACTAAAATGTTATTGTAGCCCCATTTATTTTCATTTTTACAAGGGGTAAAAGATAAAAAGGCCCCCCAAAACTTTAATTCATTTTCTCTTGAGTATGGAAATACCTCATATTTGGATGTAAAGGGCTCTGTGGGTGCACTAGAGGGCTCAGAAGGGAAGGAGCAACAATGGCATTTTGGAGAGCGAATTTAGCTGAAATGGTTTTTGGGGGACATGTCCAATTTAGATAGCCCCATGAGGCCAGAACAGGAAAAAAAAACACATGGCATACAATTTTGGAAACTACACCCCTCAAGGAATGTAACAAGGTGTACAGTGAGCCTTAACACCTCACAGGTGTTTGATGACTTTTCGTTAAATTTGGACATGAAAATTAAAAATTTGATTGTTAACACTAAAATGCTGGTGTTACCCCAAACCTTTCATTTTCACAAGGAGTAATAGGAGAAAATGTCCCCCAAAATTTGTAACCCCATTTCTCTCAAGTAAGGAAATACCTCATATGTGGATGTAAAGTGCTCTGTGGGTGCACTTAGAGGGCTCAGAAGGGAGGTAGCGACATTGGGCTTTTTGAGAGCATATTTTGCTGAAATGGATTTTGGGGGTCATGTCGCATTTAGGAAGCCCCCATGATACCAGAACAGTAAAAAAAACTAAAAAAAAACGCATGGCATACAATTTTAGAAACACACCCCTTAAGGAACGTAACAATTGACAAACTTTTGGAAAATAATTGGGACGTAAAAATAAATATGCTGATGTTACTACAAGTTTTTCATTTTCACAAGAGGTACTAGGAGAAAAAGTCCCCCAAAATGAGTAGGAGTATGGAAATACCCCATATTTGGATGTTAAGTGCTCTGCGGACGAACTACATTGTCCAGAAGAGAAGGGGCGCCATTGGGCTTTTGGAGAGAGAATTTGGTTGGAATGGAAGTCGGGGGCCATGTGCATTTACAAAGCTCCCATGGTGCCAGAACAGTGGACCCCACCCACATGTGACCCCATTTTGGAAACTTCACCCCTCACAGAATTTCATAAGGGGTGCAGTGAACATTTACACCCCACTGGCATTTGACAGATCTTTGGAACAGTGGACAGTGCAAATGAAAAATTGCATTTTTCATTTTTACAGACCACTGTTCAAAAGTTCTGTTAGACATCTGTGGGGCGTAAATGCTCACTGTACCCCTTATAACATTCTGTGAGGGGTGTGGTTTCCAAAATGGGGTCATATGTGGGGGGTCCACTGTTCTGGCATGATGGGGGCTTTGTAAACACACATAGCCTTCATATCCAGCCTAATTCTCTCCCAAAAAGCCCAATGGCGTCCTTTCTCTTGCGAGTATTGTAGTTCACCTGCAGAGCACTTTACATCCACATATGGAGTATTCCCTTACTCAGAAAAATGGTGTTACAAATTTTGGGATGCATTTTTCCTATTACCCCTTGTGAAAATGAAAAAATTGGGGTAACACCTGCATTTCAGGGGGAAAAAAAACAAACAAATGTTTAATTTTCATGTCCAAATTTAACAAAAATTTGTCAAAGACCTGTTGGGTGTTAAGGCTCACTATACCCCTTGTTACATTCCGTGATGGGTGTGGTTTCCAAAATGGGTCACATGTGGATGTTTTTTTTTTTTACGTTCATGTCAGCACCGCTGTAACGATCAGCCACACCTGTGCAAATCACCAACTTAGGCCTCAAATGTACATGGCGCTCTCTCGCTCCTGAGCCATATAGTTAGTCTGCAGAGCATTTTATGTCAACATGTGGGGTATTTCTGTACTCGGAAGAAATTGTGTTAGAAATTTTGGGGGTCTTTTTCTCTTTTTCTCTTTTTGTGAAAATGAAAAGTATGGGGCAACACCAGCATGTAAGTGTAAAAATTTTAATTTTTTTACACTAACATGCTGGTGTAGAACCCAACTTTACCTTTTCATAAGGGGTAAAAGGAGAAAAATCCCCCCAATATTTGTAGCGCAATTTCTCCTGAGTACAGAAATAACCCATACGGCTGTCTACGGCTGTCCGACAATACTGGGAGTTGTTGTTTTTCAACAGCTGGAGGCTTTGTTTAGGAAACACTGCCGTATGTGACGTTATTCATTTTTAGGGGGGGGGGACGTGTAAGGGGGTGTAAGGGGGTGTAAATGTAGTGTTTTACTTTTTATTATTTGTTTGTTTGTGTAGTGGTAGTGTTTTTAGGGTACATTCACACGGACGGGGGTTCACAGTGAGTTTTCCGCTGGAAGTTTGAGCTGCAACGGAAAATTTGCCACAGCTCAAACTTGTAGAAGGAAACTCACTGTAAACCCCCACTCGTGTGAATGTACCCTGTACATTCACATGGGAGGGGGGGCGGCCCAAACCTTCAGCTGTGGAAAAACTGCAACTCCCACAATGCACTGACAGACCGTACATGCTGGGAGTTGTAGTTTTGCAACAGCTGTAGGCACACTGGTGGGGAACCACTGAGTTAAGAAACAGACTCTAGCTCAGTGATTCCAACCTGTGTACCTCCAGCTGTTGCAAAACTACAACTCCCAACATGTACGGTCTGTCCATGCATTTTGGGAGTTGTAGTTTTGCAACAGCTGGAGGCACACGGGTTGGAATCACTGAGTTAGGAAACAGATTCTAGCTCAGTGTTTCCTAACCAGTGTGCCTACAGCTGTTGCAAAACTACAATTCCCAGCATGTCCAGACAGTCATGGATGCTGGGCATGTAGTTCTGCAATATCTGGCCCTTCAGATGTTGCCTAATTACAAAAGTTCAAAAGTTCTGTTAGACATCTGGGGGGCGTAAATGTTAACTGTACCCCTTATAACATTCTGTGAGGGGTGGGGTTTCCAAAATGGGGTCACATGTGGAGGTCCACTATTCTGGCATGATGGGGGCTTTGTAAACACACATAGCCTTCATATCCAGCCTAATTCTCTCCCAAAAAGCCCAATGGCATCCTTTCTCTTCTGAGCATTGTAGTTCGCCTGCAGAGCACTTTACATCCACACATGGAGTATTCCCTTACTCAGAAAAATGGTGTTATAAATTTTGGGATGCTTTTTTCCTATTACCCCTTGTGAAAATGAAAAATTTGGGGTAACACCTGCATTTCAGGGAAAAAAAAAATGTTTAATTTTTTCTCTTTTTGTGAAAATGAAAAGTATGGGACAACACCAGCATGTAAATGAAAACATTTAAAAAAAATTACACTAACATACTGGTGTAGCCCCCAACTTTACCTTTTCATAAGGGGTACAAGGAGAAAAATCCCCCCAATATTTGTAGCGCAATTTCTCCTGAGTACAGAAATACCCCATATTGGGCCCTAAACTGTTGCCCTGAAATACAACAGGGCTCTGAAGTAAGAGAGCACAATTTGCATTTGAGGCCTAAATGAGGAATTTGCAATATTGGCAGACCCGGATACAAGGATGGGGCTTGTCTCCACCAAAACCCTACAACAGTGTTTCCCAAACAGGGTGCCTCCAGCTGTTGCAAGACTCCCAGCCTGCCAGGACAGTCTACAGCTGTCCGACAATACTGGGAGTTGTTGTTTTGCAACAGCTGTAGGCACACTGGTGGGGAACCACTGAGTTAAGAAACAGACTCTAGCTCAGTGATTCCAACCTGTGTACCTCCAGCTGTTGCAAAACTACAACTCCCAACATGTACGGTCTGTCCGTGCATTTTGGGAGTTGTAGTTTTGCAACAGCTGGAGGTACACAGGTTGGAATCACTGAGCTAGAGTCTGTTTCTTAACTCAGTGGTTCCCCATCAGTGTGCCTACAGCTGTTGCAAAACTACAACTCCCAGCATGTACAGTCTGTCAGTGCATTGTGGGAGTTGTAGTTTTTCCACAGCTGAAAGTTTGTGCCGCCCCCCCTCCCATGTGAATGTACAGGGCACACGGGTTGGAATCACTGAGTTAGGAAACAGACTCTAGCTCAGTGTTTCCTAACCAGTGTGCCTACAGCTGTTGCAAAACTACAATTCCCAGTATGCCCAGACAGTCATGGATGCTGGGCATGTAGTTCTGCAATATCTGGCCCTTCAGATGTTGCATAACTACAACTCCCAGCATGCCTGGACAGTCTGGGCATGCTAGGAGTTTTAGTTATGCAACAACTGGGGAAGAACAGTTTGGAGACCGCTAAGTAGGGGTCTCCAAACAGTAGCCCTCCAGATGTTGCAAAACTACAACTCCAAGCATGCCCAGACTGTCTAGGCATGGTGGGAGTTGTAGTTCTTCAACATATGAAGGGCCAGATATTGCAAAACTACACGCCCAGCTTCCCTGACTGTCTGAGCATGCTGGGAATTGTAGTTTTGCAACATCTGGAGGGCTACAGTTTGGAGACTACCGTATAGTGGTCTCCGAACTGTGCCACTTCAGATGTTGCAAAACTACAACTCCCAGCATGCTCAGACAGTCAGTGCATGCTAAAAGTTTTAGTTTTGCAACATCTGGAGGACCACAGTTTAGAGACCATTACACAATTATCTCCAAACTGTGGCCCTCCAGATGTTGCAAAACTACAACTCCCAGCACGCCCAGACAGCAAAAGGCTGTCTGGGCATTCTGGGAGTTATAGTTTTGCAACTTTTGAAAGGCCACAGTGAAGATCACTCACCGGCGATCTTCAATGCAGCCTCCTCCACTACCGCACTTTCAGGCCACACTCCTCCTGCTGCCGCTGATGCCACCAATGCCGCCGCAGCTCCAGGATGCTGCCGCCGGTGGTCTGGGTAAGCCGGCCATGCTCCCCTCCTCGCTGCTCGCTTTTCCCCAGCTCTGCCCGAACTTCGATCGGTGGGCAGAGCGGAGGAATGAACTCTAACCCCCCCGCCCCCAAATGCCATTGGTGGTCGTACTGACCAACCAATGGCAGGGGATAGGAGGAGGTGGCAACACTGCCACCTTGCTCCTATCCTTTAGGATGGTCAAAGCTGGATCATTCTTATTTTCTGGGCGATCGGGTCACCAATGACCCGATTGGCCTGGGTAGCTGCAAATCGCCAGGCTGAATTGATCTTCTCGGTCTGATCGCCGACATGGGGGGGGGGGTTCAGGACCCCCTAGGCATTGCCATGGGATGCCTGCTGATAGATATCAGCAGTCATCCTGGTCCGATCACTGACCGGCGAGCGGCGGTGATCGGAAATGCGGAGAGCGTACATGTACGCCCACAGTCTTTAAGTGCCAGGAGATGAGGGCGTATCCATACGCCCTCCGTCCCCAACAGGTTAAGGGCTTTGACATATATATATATATATATATATATATATATATATATATATATACATATAATTTAATTATTATTATTATTATTATTTATTTATTTTTCAATCAGCATGCTTAAAAACTAATAAACGCCAGGAAAAAATGTATGAACAATATGCCAATAAATAAGATGCTACTAAAAACAGCACTAAAATGATGATAAAAACGTTTGTTACATTTTAAAAAATTGCTAACACTTTTCATGCATTTTGAAATATCACAAAAGAACACTGTGTGTAGAAAAAAAGCTGTGTTGGGATTAAGGACTAGTGCTTTCTTTTGCAGAATAAATTGCTGTATGAAAACAAACATGCTTGCTGTTTGTCACATACAACAAATATTGGATTAACATAATACCTTTGAAGAGCATGAAAACACATTTCCTGTGACTTATAGATTTAAATAAATGGTTTGCATTTGAAGATTTCAGAAAACCTATCTGTGTAGGCTGCAGATAATCAAATGAAAGGACTCTAAGGCCAATAGTAATAATTCTGCCAAATATGAGCTAGAACTGTATATGTCTAAAGTGACAACTATTTAAAACATGCCTAAAAACAGGGCATTATTTATCAACAAAATAAAACAATTATACGGTTAATTATTTTTTAATTTTGGTGGCAGGGGGAGAGATGCAATGCTAAATATTTACAAATTTATTTTTTTTAAAAAGCCACTCAGTTCCTGATACAAGGTTAAAAAGCATTGGAATCACAGTGACCCATATAATAAAGATAGCATGTCAGATTTACCGTATTGTGAACACTGACAAAATGATTGCCCAACAAGATTGCGCAATTCCATATTTGTTTTTCAATTTTGCCTTCCATATATGTTTTTCTGGTTCCGTAATACATTATTTGATAGCATAAAGTGTGCCAATGAAAAGTACAACTTGTCCCACACAAAAAACAAGCCCTAATACAACTTTTTTAGTGGTAAAATAAAATAAAAAATGATGGGTCTTAGAATGTGAGGAGCAAAAAAATGTGAGCGAGAAAAAATTGCTGGGTCATGAAGGGGTTAAAAATGAAAAAAGCTGTCTCATTGGTTGCTATGGGCAGCAGCTCCTCTCTTCCTCTACACAGGAATTGATAAATCTCCCCCTATAGGGGCCTTTAGTGGTATATTAGCACATGACAATTCCGAATATATGCTTTATTGCACTTGCATTTTTTAAAATGATTATCCTGGATACATAAGTCATATCATGCTTTTAGGATTTTATTACAAGATTATTTTTAAGAAGATACATGAGAATAAGCCAATATTGTAGTACAATTTATACCACATTGATTATATGTTTTATATACTTTTTTCTCTATATCAAATAAAGTTGCATGGCTTTTGTGGAAATGGGGCATAGCTTGAGATACTGCAACAAGCACCAAAATTCCTTCTGAATCTGGTCCAATTTAGGCCATTTAATTGGTGGGGTAAGGCTGGGTTCACATATATCAGGCGTCCGGCATAGTTTTCCTCCAGCCTGCATGCTAGAGAGATGCTAGAACTGATCCCATTCATTTCAAAGGGACAGTTCACAATCATCCAGGGTCTCAATTTTGATGTCAGATGGTTGGACACGGCGGAGGATACCGGACAGGGGAACGCCACTTGCTGTGTTCCCCTGTCCACCATCTTGATACAATGAACACTGGATGCCATCATTAGTTGAGGCATCAGTTGCGTCGAGATCTAGGCTAAGTTCACCTATTCCAGGCTAAGTTCACCTATTCCGGATGTCGGACATATGTGAAACCAGCCTTACATCTACAGACATGTCAAATTTATCAAAGTTGCATGAATTCTATTCTGATGAAATTACTGATAATAATAGTATTTGCTTTGTCAACCTAAACCTACAGACTTTCCTTTTTTGGCCAGGTATAGGGGCTATTTTAGACTATACAGTAATTTCTCTGAAAGATCCAAGGCCAAACACTTGTACTGAAACCAATAGCTTCATGAACCATGTGACAGATTTCCTTTATATAATGCTTTGTCTACCATTCATTTTTAAGCAGCAAAACTGTTAGTGCCGCTCCACTGTCATTAAACAGAGTGGATTAGCAGTATACTGTATATTCATATATACTGTAAATCAAGTAACATGAGCCACTGTTCTAAATCTGGCTCATTCTTAGATTGTCTAGTCTAATTTTATAATAGTGAATAATTGGATTAGATTTGTTTTATTAAATCAGTGTTTCTATTATCCACTTTACAACTCAAGTGTGGACTGAAGAGGCATAAGGTAGAACACTGACAGGTAGCTGGATGATAGTTTATGGGGCTATATCCAACTTCAAATATCAGCTTCAGCTAGCTATACATTTCCCCTACAACAGCCAAATCTATGTTACATCCAATGACAGCCATAGAAACAAAATGCCAACAATTAAAAATATGCACAGGCCAGGAATTTTAGAACAAGTGCCACCCTTAAACTATGTCTGATGAAGCAGATAATCTGTGAAACACGTTGCATGATGGGTCATTAAAGTGTATACTACCCCACGAGTGTGTCCAGTGCCTGTTGATGTCCGCCGCTCCCCTGGAGGCTCCTTGGCTTTTTGTCTATCTGTCCTGAGGTGGACCGGCTGCCGGCACGCTTTCACACAAGCCTTTTTCCATTCTTACACTTGGCGAGCGTAACATCCTGGGTGAGCATTGTATTTACCTCTGTTCACCCTTGTATTTTTAAGTGGTAATGCGCTAGGTTGCGCTCTCTCTATTCCTTTGCTGCTTTACCCTTTAACTATGGCTCATTCTAAATGTTCCTTATCACCCTGATCCATAACTATTTTCCATACCAGTAACATTCCCATACACACGCATACTGGTCATTTATTCATTGACTAATGGACATTTGATTTCACTTGTTTTCTTTCTGATTCTTACTAGATGGATACAGCCTTATTGAATCTAAAATGTTCCTGTCATTTGCAAAAATGTTGATATAATGTAGACAATTACATTATATGTATATATGTAATATAGATTGGTTTAACCCCTTCCCGCAAATGGATGTACATGTACATCCTGTGCGGCTCCCGCTGCAGGAATCGCGCTTCATACCTTGTGGGTCAAGATACTATCAGCAGCTGGCACCCATGGCTAATGGCAAACATTACTGATAGGGCCAGTATCCAGCATTAACCCTTTAGACGCTGTGATTAAAGTTTATTGCAGCTTCTAATTGCAGTACTTTTGGTTCCCAGCTGGCTTAGCAGGCTAATAGGGAACACCACAACAATTTTGTGGGGTCTCGATCAGCTGAAAGCAAAAGGTCCTAACCTGTCTCCGAGCTATCCAATGCTTTGTCTGTTAGCTACCATGATATGCTCTGCTGCTCTTTACCACAGAAAATCTGGATTGTACTTTTTAGTGTTAAGGATAGGTTTTACAACAGGTCTGGTCAATTCTTAAAAGTCCCTCATAGTTGGAGCATAAACAAGCATAACCTGATCTGACAATAAGGCATTTGTGTAGAAAAACCTGTCAGTGATGCATTTTTTGATAGCGATTGCTTATAAATAATTTCTAAAGAAGAAAACATTCTCAGAAGTGGCATATTCTATACTGGAGAAGCAAAGGGTTTTCATACTCATCATTTACAATACTCCTGAATAGAAAGTGGTTTGTGGTAAATAGCTGCTTTACCTTCTTCTAAGTGTATATTTAGCT
The DNA here is from genome assembly GCF_029499605.1 of Hyla sarda. Classification (NCBI taxonomy): domain Eukaryota; kingdom Metazoa; phylum Chordata; class Amphibia; order Anura; family Hylidae; genus Hyla; species Hyla sarda. The sequence goes on along the minus strand of NC_079193.1, from coordinate 194,288,960 downwards.
ATATGGTATATTTAGATTTTAACACATCTCTGTAAATGCCAATCACAACGTGTGTGTATTTTAATAGGTGGTAATTCTTAAATGGCTGCTATTCTCTACCTTACAGGAATTCAATCACATGCAGCATTTAAATGGGTTTAACGTTTTACAGAACTATAAACTACATCTGGGAAAAAGGCAAAAATATATCCCTAAGTTTTATTTTATCAGGTAATTGTTAGCCCATCTGGTAATCTCTGCTCTGTTCCATCCTTTGTTTCTGATCTTTGTAATGTAATGTAGCAGATTAAAGCTGAAAATAAATGCAAAACTACCAGAATGTAACTATACTACCTATTTTTTTTCTGCCAAATTAAACAAAAAATTAATAAATGGGGGAGATATTCAAAAAACTACTGTAATTTCTGATATTTATCACACAATTTTTTCTCTCAATTAGATATTTAACCACTGAGACCTCCATCAGTTACAGTTGGTAATACTGGAGATCCCTTGCCCCCTTGTTGACCACAACTCTATTTTCATGATCGGTGGGGGACCTTTTAATTGAACCCCTACTGATCATATGTTTGTCATCTATCCTGTATTGCTTACTTTATTAGTATCATTTTTTGTTATGTTTTACACTGTGCCACTAGATACATGTATGTTTATTTTTCACTCTTGCTTTCATTCTGGGAATTTATTAAAATGTTTTGTCTTTTGTTGTTTTATAGGCGTTATTAGGACAGCACTACCAAACATGGACAGAGAAGCCCGAGAACATTATTCTGTTGTAATCCAAGCAAAGGATATGGCGGGTCAAGTTGGAGGACTCTCTGGAACAACTACCATCAACGTTACACTTATTGATGTCAATGACAATCCACCAAAATTTCCTCAAAGTAGGAAGGTCCTTTTTCTTTATTTTTCTAAAAAAAAATTATATATATATATATATATATATATATATATATATATATATATATCATACTATTGGCTTAGTGTCAATGCTTAAAATTATGTGGTTTTCTATCCGGGCTATGAAGGAATATGAGATATTTATTTTTATGAATCCATTTTTCTTTTTAAATTGTGATGGAAGGATAAAGAGAGCATAACATTAAAATGTATTTAAGAAAGATAATTTTTTTTTGTGTGTCACAAAAATTATAGGAAATCAAATATATCTCATGATTATAAAGTGAAAGCGTTAAAGGGGTACTCCACTGGAAAAAAAATTCCCAAATAAATGGGTGCCAGAAAGATTAACAGATTTGTAAATTACTTCTATTAATAAAATCTTAATCCTTCCAGTACTTATCAGCTGCTGTTATGATCCATAGCTAGTTCTTTTCTTTTTGAATTTCCTTTCTGCCTGACCTCAGTGTTCTCTGCTGACACCTCTGTACATTTTTGGAACTGTCCAACTATCCTGCTCTGGACAGTTCCTAAAATGGACAGAGATGTCAGCAGAGAACACTGAGGTCAGACAGAAAGGAAATTCAAAAAGAAAAAAAATTCCTGTGTATCATAACAGCAGCTGATAATTACTGGAAGCATTAAGATTTTTTAATAGAAGCAATTTACAGTTGATTTTAAAAAATGTGTTCCAGTGGAGTACCCCTTTTATTGACATAAAATGAAAGCTAAAAGTTGAGCAGTTAGAAATAATGCTAGAAAAAGGAAGAAAAAATAAAATGTTTATTGTTTTTATAGCGTGTTATTTCCCATAGCAATGTATGGCATGTAACTTTCACTGACCCAATATTTATAACATTTTAAATTCTAAGGATAAAAACAGCATCAGGATTCAGACCTCAAGGTATAGGGTGAACTGGGAATGATGACCTTGAGGTCTGAATCTTAATACTATTTTTACCCTTTGAAATGTTGACACTACCGGTATACTGCAACTAAATATCTAGGTATAAGGCATACCATAAGTTATAGTGTGTAGCCCCTGAAGTACTGCATGAAGTTAAAGTTTTCACACATTGCAATAAGAGTAAGGATGTTCTGATATCATAGCTGATATGTGATAGCTGTGGCACTTGAAGCTAGTGCAAACTCCCTTAAGAATGCAAAGAATTTTACATTTTTGTTTTTTTTATTTTTTCTTTCTTACCTTTTAACAACCCTAGAATTTTATTTTCCCATCTACAAACCCAAATGAGGGATTATTTTTGGGGACCAATTGTACTTTGTTTTTGCGTACAGAAAAATTATGAGCTAAAATTTATTTCAATAAATATTTTTTCCTTTTTTTTTTTTTTTTTAGACCTTTTAGTCCCTCTAAGGGACTCACATGAGAAATCATTTGAAAAGATCAGTGTAATACAATAGTATTGTATTGATAAATTATAGTAGTGATCTACTTTTTAAGCTTGCCCAGGTAGACTGTATAAGCAGCTAAGTTATAGGAGCCCCAAATTCCTAGTACAGGCCCTGGGCCGTCATGACAAGGAGTTGATTAAACCTCAACCACCTCAACCACCAATGATGCCCTTCAATCCCTGTTTAAATGTCACTGTCAGTTTTGACAGTGTATTTAAACAGTTAATAGTTGGCAACAGAGATTTTTTAATGCCGGATAATAGCGGAGGCCCATAGCTGTTACTATATTTCAACATCGTGCCATGGCGCATTCTAATACGCTCATAATTGGAATTAGACTTGAGCGAATCAAAGCTGACAACCCTGAATTCGTTACGAATTTCATGAAATATTCGATTTGCAATGAATGCGAATATCACCACAATTTTATCACGCAAATCGCTTCATTAAACTTCATTTACTGTGGTCCAGGCTCCAGGGCATCTAAAATGGCAGATCTGCATGTCAGTACATGGGGCAAGGGACGCTGGGAAGGTGGGAAGGCAAGGCGGGAAGGAAAGTAGGCAGGATGACCCTGATTCACATGCACAATGCAGCCTATCAGCAGCCAGTCACCCCTGTGATGTCACAGCCCTATATAATCGGCAGCCATTTTGAGGCTCGTCATATCATTCATTACACTGCATGCAGAAAGGACGGACATCGCTGTGTGTGTGTTACACAGAAAACCTCATTCCAGCAGCTTTTCACATCCTAGTCACATCAACGTTCTGGTGGACAGAGAGCAGTGTTTTTTTCACTGAAAAGGATTTTTACTGCAGCCATTAACCTCCCAGTCACTTTCTTCAGCATTGTTTTACAGAGAGGAGCAGAGAGCTATGTGTTGCCACATACACTTCAACAAGCTGTCTCAACTTCAAAAACTTTAGCAGAGGAGGCAGGAATAATTTTTCAGCGCAATTCTTTGTCTTTGTTCCACAACAAATCATCTGCTGGTTATACTAGTCTGAATATGGTAAAATAGATACCCAGCAGTCCAGTCCAATTTTGTGTTCATTACACAGTTTTTGTGTGCTGCAGCACTGTTGTGTACTGCTGGTGTTGTGCAAAAATATGTTTTTTTAAGCATACTGTACCACATTTTTCTTCCCTCGTAACTGCATACCACATACGTACTTCTAAGTAGTGCACTCTTTTGTACCTGTTAATCATCAAGGGCCTAGATACTGTTAAAGTCAAGGCAAAAGTAATCACCGGCTGGTGTTTTACTAAAATACATTTTTTAAGTGTACAATAGCGCATTTTTCTGCCCTCATAAGTGCATACCACATATCTACATCTAAGTAGTGTACTATTTTGTACCTGCTAATCTGTCAAGGGCCTACATACTGTGAAAGGACAGCCAAAAGTAATCACCAGCTGGTGTTTTACTCCAATACGTTTATTAAGCGTACTGTAGTGCATTTTGCTGCCCTCATAAGTGCTTACTACATGCGTACATCTAAGTAGTGTACTATTTTGTACCTTTTAATCTGTCAAGGGCCGAGATATTGTGAAAGTCCAGGCAAAAGTAATCACTGGCTGGTGTTTTCCTCCAATACGTTATTTAAGAATACTGTAGTGCCTTTTTGTGCCCTCTTTGTTCCACAACAAATGGTCTGCTGGTTATAGTAGTCTGTAGATGGTATAATACATATCCAGCAGTCCATTCCTAATAGTCTGTGAGAGAGTGCAATTTTGGGTTTATTACACGGCGACTGTGTGCTGCAGCACTGTTGTGTATTGCTGGTGTTGTGCAAAAATAAGTATATATTTTTTTCTTTGTTGGGGAACACCAAACCCCCCAAACTTTTTCAAAGGGCATTTTTTTTAAACTAACTATTTCACTTTTTAATCACTGCTCAACAGATAATAAGGGTGCTGACTTCATTTTTCATTTAAGTGTCAATTCAGTTTTCTAATACAAGACAGCAAACACATAACAATTATTTAAATCACAAAATCTTTCAAATATAAATAACAATTACAAAACAACACAATCATATATTGTGACTCCTAACAAACAAATATATAAAATAGTTATAGACACTTTAAGCAAATGCCCTGAGGAAAACTCTTGTATGAACAATGGAAAAATACATAAAAATATATATTTTGCTTATAAAAATGAAATACAGGCGAGACATGTTAACTTTAGATAATATAATACAAAAACGTACAAAAAATTTAGCATAGTTAAGAAATGTGCCAAAAACTACAAATGTTGTTGGCATAAATAGTACTACTGCAAGTAGTCAACTGGAATTTTTTGGAATTAAAAATTCAGATATTGAATCCAGAGATCATTGTCTTATTTCAACTTTTCATCTTGTTTCATCTTTCATTGTGTTTTCTTCATTTTTGCCAATAATTACATTGCCAGCCTGTATTTCCAGTAGAACTATAAGAGTATGGATTTGGTACTGGATTCTTATTTGAAGAAGAGTATGGAACTGCATAATTGTATGGCAAATTGGCACCAAAGGGGCCAGAAACTGAATACAACTGTGATTGAATCTGTCCATTGAAATCAGAGTAAGGCTGGTTTGTGTTATAGGAATTTGGCACTGTAAATGCAGATGATTGATTATAAGGATTGGTTGACTGTGTATTATAGGAAACATGTGGTTATCATTGAGTTACTCTCCTAGCATTATTGCCATGTTGATACCAGTAATAAAAGGAATATTGCCAAGGAGTAGCAGAAACAGAGAATTGTGGAAACTTACCACCGGCTGTTGGAATTGACTGATTATCCCAGGTGGGATATTTACTATTTTTAAGTTCCTCAGTTCCAGTAGGCATTAAGTCGTTCATTCTTTGTTATGGTTCACAACTTTGTTGTGGTTCACAACTTTGTTGTGGTTCAGTTGCAGAATTAAGTTGCATCATGTTTTCCTGTTCCCACGATGAGCTAATGTAACTGGAACACACAATACTCTTATTGTCATCTAATAAAGGATCAATTTCTTCAGATAACGTATGTATCATTTTCTTATTTTGAATGTCAGGTGGTATTCTTAAATTTTCTGATTATAAAGGAATTTTGGAATCTGGGACACAGGTAGAAATAAGAATTTTTAAGCATACTGTAGCACATTTTTCTGCCCTCATAAGTGTATACCACATACCTACATCTAAGTAGTGTACTATTTTTCACCTGTTAATCTGTCAAGGGTCTATATATTGTGAAAAGACAGCCAATAGTACACACCTGCTGCTGTTATAGACAAATACTGTTTTAAGCGTAGTGAAGCGTATTGTACTCCCCTCATATACACAATAAGTATGTCAGGCAGAGTAGTTCCAGGACGTGCACAGTGGAGTGGCAGAGGCCTAAATTCATCAAGCCCAGGCAGAGGTCTTAGCAGAGTAGGGGCAGCTGGAGTCGCAGCGAGAGGTCTGAGCTCCTGGTGTCAGATAGCAGTTGTGTCTTGACCAGCAATCCAGCAGAAACCCAGTCAACAGTCGGTGGGTTCCTCAGACTCAACCTTCAGATGGCATGGCCCTCATGCTGCTGCTGCCACTTCAAGGCTCTCTCATTGTGCTGCCATGTGACATGTGATTCCTTGTTAAATGTGGTCCTGTGTACCCACATGCTGGGGCGCGGGACACTAAAACTTGGGAGTTAAAATTTCAATTAAAAAATCCTCAATTTCAATTTAAAAATCTTTCATTTAAATGTAAAATTTTTTAATTTCAATGGTCTCCTCCTGCTTCAGCTACCTCCAGGCTGTGCAATTCACCCACTGTATGGTCTCATGATTCAGCCACCTTCAGGCTGTGTCATTCAGCCACTATATGGTCTCCTCATACTGATGCCATCTCCAGGCTCTGTCATTGTGTCGCCATGTGACTCCTTGTTAAATTTGGTCTTTTGTACCCACACGCCCGGGCTATGGGCACTAAAACTTGGGAGTATAAATTTAAATGTCAAAATCCTCAATTACAATTTCAAAATCTTAAATTTTGATAAAAAAAATCTTACATTTCAATTTTATCCTCATGTTTCAGCCACCTCCAGGCTGTGCCATTCATCCAATATATGTTTTACTGATCATTTAGCCCCCTCCAGGCTGTGCCATTCATCCAATATATGGTTTACTGATCCTTCAGCCAGCTCCAGTATGTTCATTCAGCAACTACATGGTTTAGTGACACTGCTGGGCCTAGGACATTACCTATATATGTTTATGGTAGCACTAGGTACCATACCTCTTCAATTGAAATTTTTAAATTCAGCATTTAATCTTAGGAGTTGTGAAGACCTCTTGTGTACTCATGCAACTACATGCTTTAGTGATGCTGCTGGGCCTAGGACAATACCTATATATGTTTTACGGTAGCACTAGCTACCATAAATCTTCAATTTACATTTCAAAATTCATCTTTTAATCTTAGGGATTGTGAAGCCCTAGTGTCTACTCATTCTGCTGCCAGCTCCAGGCTGTGTCATTCAGCAACTACATTGTCTCCTCATACTGATGCCACCTCCATGCTCTGTCATTGTGCTGCCATGTGACATGTGACTCTTTGTTAGATTTGGTCCTTTGTACCCAGTTGGGAGTTAAAATTTATATTTCAAAATCCCCACTTTCAATTTAAAAATCTTAAATTTCTGTTTCAAAATCTTACATTTCTATTTAACAATCTTACATTTCAATGGTCTCCTCGTGCTTCTGCCAACTCCAGGCTGAGCCATTCAGACACTATAAGTTCTCCTCATGATTCAGTCAACTCCAGGCTGTGTCATTCAGCCACTATATGGTCTCCTCATGCTGCCAACACTACCGCACTGTGTCATTTAGTCACTATATGGTCTCCTCATGCTGCCAATACCTCCACGCTGTGTCATTCAGCCACTATATGGTCTCCTCATACTGATGCCACCACCAGGCTCTGTCATTGTGCAGCTTTGCAGCAGTGATTCTAAAAGCGATGCTTGTAATCTGCGTGTCATACTGAATAACAGTATTATTTCACTACCCCAGCACACTCCATATGCATGTTAGAACAAAGCAAAGTGTTCTACACCCCTATTGAGACTCTCTGTAGTCCAGAAATAGCTGTTTTTAATATAGATTTGCTGCAAATAAATTTGTATCGAACCAAATTTTTTCCAAAAATGTGGCGAATCGGTCGAAACAAATTCTTCAAAAGTTCCCTCATCTCTAATTGAAATAGAGTAGAGCACCATGTAACTAATTTTGCTATATGTCTATTGGGACCCCAAGCAACATGAGCTGCTTATGCAATTCATGGGTTGCTATTGAGATAGGGATAGCCACAGGGAACCTAAAAAAGGTTGCCTGTCAGTGAAGCAATGACAAATATAATGGCCTTAATTACTAAGAATGACAGGTTTTTACTAGTGGGAAATGTTGTTTCAGATTTACAGGATTCCTCTCTATTTACTATGGGGAGAAGTCAGGAACATTTTCTGACCAGCTTTTTCTAGGTGGTAATTTCCGGCCCTTTATCCACAGGATTTTCTGTTAATTCAATAGTAAATAGATCTGGTTGTGAGACCACGCCCCTTTTCAACCTTTTAACAGTGCAATGTTGGGTTTGTCGGATTATACTGGCGCACACTGGTGCAGACATGTCACAAACACTCTGTGCCAAAATAACCAGATATAAACTAGTCGGTTTTGGCTTAGTAAATAAGGGCCAATATTGCCTGTGTGTCACAGATGGGATAAAATACAAGAAGTGTGGGCGGGACAAGTAGGGCTCCGTCCACTGAAGACAAGCAAGGCTCTGTACACTGAGATTCTGTGACACAACCCCGACTCACACAGCAGACTGATTGACAAGTCAGATGCCTACAAAGAGCCCTACTTGTCCTGCCCACACTTCCTAAATTTAGCCTCAGTTGAGGGACAAAACAGAATGTTATTTAAAAATATGCAATTTTTTTAGCCAATAATATTTAAAATATACATACAATGTTGTTATCTACATTGTATTTTTTTTTTAAATGACAGTGCCCATTTAGGGCACAAAATAGACAATACACCTAAGGGGCTAAAAGGGTTAGCCAGCTAGAAATTTGTTGTATTAAGATTTGTAATGTTCAGTGAAAATGACAGGATAGGCTAGGATAGGTACGGCAGGGGTATGTTGTTTATACAGTAAGGGTGGAAGGAAGAATCAAATTACTATATGGGATACATGTAGAGGGTACTGTTACAGCAAGAGTTAGAATCAGAGGCGAATGACCAGGGAGTCAGGAGTTTGTCTGGCGCAGAGAGGAACCATCAGACAGCCAAGTAAAATCAATGGATTTATTAGATGCAACGCGTTTCGCTGCGCATGCGCAGCTTCATCAGGCATGACAAGGGGAGGCTAGTAACAGGTATATATACCTCCAGGAATTAACCATTAGAGTGCTTTTTAAAAAGAGTTGTTACATAGACTTACATATCCATATGACAATGTATGAAAAAAATATATAAATAAATATAAACAGGAATCACAAAAATAGTAATAAGACAGCAATATGAAAGCATGATGCAATCCTATAAACATATGTATATAAATATATAT